>NW_009911772.1:0-9303 GCF_000696875.1 Nestor notabilis
CGTGAGGCTGCCCGGAGCGACAGGGAGTCGCTGGGGCCTGGTCATCCCGCCACCTCCCACAGAAGCGATACGGGCCAGTGCCCTGGGAAGGACTGTGTGTGTGTACACACACTGCATACACAGAATGTTGAATCACAGCATCAGCCAGGCTGGAAAAGACCTTTCAGCTCATCCAGTCCAACCATTCCCAGCACTGCCAAGGCCACCACTAACCCCTGGCACTGAGGCCTCGGCTACACGGTGTGTGAACACTTGGAGGGACGGTGACTCCAGCACTGCCCTGGGCAGCCTGTTCCAATGCCTGAGCACCCTCTGGGGAAGGAATTGTTACTAATACCCAACCTAAACCTCCCCTGGTGCAGCTTGAGGGCATTTCTTCTTGTCCTACCACTTGTTCCTTGGGAGCAGAGACCAGCCCCCTCCTGGCTCCATCCTCCTGTCAGGCAGTTGTAGAGAGCGATAAGGTCCCCCCTGAGCCCTCTCTTCTCCAGACTAAACCCCCCAGGTCCCTCAGCCCTTCCTAATCACACTTGTGCTCCGGGCCCTGTACCAGCTCCGGTGCCCTTCTCTGGCCCCGCTCCACACACACTACAGTAAAAATCATTGATCATCAAAGCAGCCCCGCACGTTAGGCTAACACTGCTGGAGTTACAAGAACACCTTAACAAGGCATCTGCAGTGCTGGGTTATCACAGTAATACCAACTGGCAATTTCTGATAGCTCAGAGACATATGATATCAGTGGTGGTGTGGGCTTTGGGACACACAGTTAAGGTTTTGTGGTTTTAATGTGTGCACTGCAGATACTTAAGCTATTGATATTATTTAACCTTTACATAAACCCTTGATTCAAGTGTGTTTTTTCTTAACCAGAATACACCACTGCATAAGTGAATACACAGGAATTAAAATAAAACCTCCTTTTTTGATAGGAATGAGAGAGTTCAGTTTCCATGCAGTGAAATCAGAGAAAAGACTCCATTATTTTCAAAGAGTAGGAGAAAATCCTTACTAATGTTTTGGGAAAATTACATACTTTACAAGTGCAAAGTTCAGCATTTTCTTACAAGTGGCAGGGATGTAAAAATCCATCTTCTCTTCCCCGCCTTACACATACACTCCAATAAGAAAGATCCCACAGCTGCAATTAAATGACTGTTTTTGTTGATGAGGCCTAAGCAAGAAAACAGCTCAGACTGTTTTCCCCTAACAGAATAACATACATGTTTCCATGCCAATTAGACCTCTGCAGTTATGATTGACCAAGCTATAAATGCACATTACTTCAAGCACAGGAATCCCTTTAACTCCAGCACAGAACAATGTTGGCTGCTCAGTCAGAGCCCGTGAGTGCTGAGGGGTCAGAAGTGTGAGGCTTTGCCAGAAGGTGTGCATCCCTGGGAAGCAAGTTTGAAGCCGAGGTTATAGCCCAACAAAGGAACCAAACAAACAGCAGCTCAAATAACTTCTGGAGGTTTGGTTGGTTGATTGTTTTTTCTTTAAAGTTTTTCTATGCACCTTTAAATCTTTATCTTCCTTTACAGGTATTTGACCACATATACATACATTTATAGTTACATATTTACATGACCCATTCCAGTTAACGAGTTCTGCAACAAATTTCTCTTTCCTGCATCATTGACATAAAGTAATCTCTCATCCATTGCTGTGGCACAGATTCCTGTCTGGCAGGACAGTAAAGCTCAGGCTGACTTCAGCTGGAGTTCCACATCTGCATAGCTGTGTTTCCCTTACAGTATACTTGCTCTGTCTCCCATCTGATACATAACATTGGGTTTGTTTTTGCAGGATGCCTGTGGTTCGATTCCTGAAGCTGCAGGAACATTGCAGCTAGGTGTACTATGACCTCTTACCTCAGCTGTCCGAACTAATCTAAACTTTAGTAGTTTAGTGTGTGCAGGAAGAAGCTGAATGCTACCCCAAGTACACATACATGTGAATCCTAATGAGATCAAGAGATGTGTGTATATCCTTAGGGCAGTGTGGCCATTTATAGTCTCTGCTTTTGTCTTACTGGTTTTTAGGTTTCCAAGATGAAGGTTGCTAAAGCAGATGGGAATTAATAACAGTGACTTTTTTCAAGGACACCGCGTAAGTTGTCCTCTGCGTTATTATTTTTTTCCTTCTTTTGTAACTGGCATTTCAGAAAAACTATTGTTGTTCAACACTAGCAACCCTAATCTCTTTATTTTTCAGCTTTTGATGCCTCCAGTCAAGTTCCACTGGCGCCATCTGTTCTGTAAAATTCATGAGAAGAAGAATGCATTCCAGGTGCACAGACTACTGATTAGTTTATGCTTGCCAGGACAGGATGAACATAGAGCAATCTTCACATTCACACTCGTTCAGAGATCGTTTTCCCTGTTAAAAATCATAGCCTAGTACTGAACTGGAACAACAGATAATGAATTAACACCAGAACAATGTGGCAAGCACAGATGAATATAACTGAGTGGCAGAAGAGCTATGTATCCAAGGTTTTATCTTTCTTTTATTTGCTTATTTGGGGAAAGGAGAAGATTAATTGTTTTCTTTTTCCTTATATTTTCTATAACTACAAGATACTCAGGCAGGATGGAGATTTCTTGCTATTCCCCGTCATAACTTTGTTTTGAGTGCTAAGAACCCCGACGGGTTAGGAAAGTTTTCAGGATGATCTTGTACAAAGGCATTTTAGAAAAACTGTGTATGTTTTGTAGCTTTTCACATTTGCCAGGTTCCATACACTCAAGCAGTGCTTCTGGGAGTTAATTTCTGAGAGATAATAATAGTCTTAGTATTTTTTTTTCATTCTTTCTCACTCCAATAGAGATTTCAAGGTCACTGCGACAGAGACTGTTTCTTGTGGCAAAATATGTATAGCATTTATTCTCAATTGGGCTATTGTAAGTAACAATATTCAAATCATCAATGCAGCCTTGGGGTTAGTCCCTCCCAGACACAGAACTAGCTGTTGAGTTTCCTGAGGTTTTTGTCTGCCTTCATTTAGGACCTCAGTGTAGTAATGCTATATAAGTTGACAACATAAAGCTGATCCTGCTACTGAAGAGACCACAGTGACCACCTCCCCATGGAAGGAATTTTGCTAGTGGGAATGCTTACCCACTTTGGGCTAGACACAGCCCCAAGCAAATATCACAAAATGACTGTTGAATAATCATCAGATGTCATCAGCATTCATTAGCTGCTAAGCTATTTTAAATCTTTGACAGTGGCTTAACACTTCTGTCTGCAAAGGTGGTGATTTATAAATGGAAGAATATTTTGGTTTCACATCATTTTTCATTACTGGATTTCAAAGCACTTTATAAAAAATTGTAAAGTAAATCTTCTGGAGCTTTTTGTTATTGCAGCAAGTGCTTTATTTTTTAAAAACAGATTTGATTTAATAAACATTTATAAATAAAATTTTGATTCAATAAAATCTTGAAATTGTCATCCTTAAAAAAAGAATTTTTGCTGTGCTGCCTTGTTATCAGAGTCTGAATTCACGATTTCACTCAGAAAGATGTGTGGTATGAGAGTGTATCTATTTCTAATTGACTTTAAAATCAGAATTGATTAATTTCACTTGAGATTTATAAAAGTATCAGTGGGAAAAGATAAATTACTTCCTGTTATCTGGAGAATGAAACCTTCAGGTTGGTGAGAAATTATTATTTCCAAGTAATCTAATTAAAGGGTAAAACAAAGATGTGGCTATTTAATTAAGTGGTTTATTACTCAATTGCTTTACAGTGCATAATCAGAGAACTGTGAGGGAGTGATTAGGTGTCTTGAGAACGGAAATGACACAGCCATGGTACGTAGATGTTTTAAAGGAAGGACAAGATACTGGGAAAATTGTTCCTCTCTTCCCCGCTCAAAAGGCTGAACGTTATTTTTCCCTGGGACTGAAGAACATGATACTGTAAATCTGCTGGGGAGTTTTCAGGACATGAAAGACGTGACATGTGAGTGCTGGGATAGGTGAAACACACCATGCATTTTTTTATCTGACAGCTCTGTCCAGCTCTTGCCTACACCAAGACCTTGCAAACAGCCTTTGGGTCAGCCAGGCCTGTGGTGAGACAGCATGGCAGATATGCAGGGCACCCATGGGCACCACTCGGGTTCTGGTTACACCTTGCGCTCTGGATGCTGCATCTAGGACTCTTAAAGGATGAGAACACATGCATTTGCTCAGTGTCAGTTGAGTGGGATGCCTGCTTCTGTCAGGCTCTTTAAGAAGAGTTTTTGAAACAGAGGTGCTAGTAGAAAGAGCCTTTATCTTGTTTATACCCAGGTTTGTTCCTGTCCCACCCTGATAACCTTTCTCATTTTATACAGTTTTAAATTATCTACATCAGAAAGGCTGACTCATGCCCCGAGTGGTTTACCTCCTTGCAAATTGCTCTGGTATAAATCAGCTTGCATTTCAGGGCAGAAGAGATGCTGATAAAAAGCTATGTAATGTTCAAACTAATACAAAGGGAGAAGGTATGATTTAAATACCTGGGGCTTGATCCAAAGCCAAATAAAGCTAATGAATTGGTTTCCATTGTGAATTCTTGAAAAGTCTTTATCAGCTTCAGGAGTCTGTCCCTTCTTTACCTTACGTAGTTTCTTGTACCGGGATACCCCAATGTCCTTCTCTAAAAAGAAAAAAACAAAGCAAGCTAACAATCCTGTTGAGTAAGAGGTCAAGTTGTGTGTTTCGATAAGTCTGTCCCTTGGAGCTGCAGCATTCCACTTCTGAACAAGAACTCCGAACCAAAGCTCCAGTCTTGAACTGCAGGGAAGGTAACAGCCCCTGGCTTTGAATATCCCTTGCTGAGTAGTAATCTCACTCATTCACTCTATTTATTTCAACCAGCCTTTCTTATGCTCACTGTGCACTTAGTAACTGGGCAGCTGAATTACATTCTTAAGGTGAGTAACAGCAAGGGGCAGGAAGGTTGCTGTACCAGTCCCATTGCATGCCATTAACATACCAGGTGCAGTGCTCATAATTTCCCAGCCTGGATTAAGGGAGAATTTACTTGGTTAAACTTGCTCTACAAGACTCAGGGCTTGGTCCTCAGTTCATGTTATGCTCATGCTTGCTACAGCTGCAAGAGGGAGGAGAAGGCAATATCGTACTGATTTACCACCAACCCAGAACTTCAGGTTCTCAGGGTCTGAACCAGCCTCTTGTGTAGCAGGCTGGCCCAAGGGTTCCTGTAAGAAATAAACCTGGTGTTTTCTCTCTTGTTGGGGGTCTAAGGAAAATAAGAGGCACGAGGTAAAATTAGTCCAAACTTCTCTTCACACCAGTTAATTTATTATCTTCTAGCTCTTGCTTCAGTTCATGCTTGCACTTGGGTGTAAAGACAGCACGTTCACAAGTAAATAATTTCTAGTGTTCTTGCCACAAAAACATAGCCTCCTTTCAATCCTTGGACTAACTGTACTCCTCCCAAAAGCCACCAACTTGGTCATACCAAACTGCTGCTCATCCTTACTTACCTGGAAGCCAAAATGAAGGCTCCCTCTGCCCTCTGTTGGGCAGTCCATGATGGAAAGTGGATGGTACCAGCAACACAGAACCAGGACCTGGTGAAGTGCAGAAGCCTTCACTGAGGAGAGGGGAAGAGAAAGCAGAAAATTCACAGCAGAATCTGGAATGTGTTGAATTTAATATCACTGGGGCAAATGGTATTATAATGGTATCATAATGCTAATGCTTGCTACAGTTAACGTTGCTGTGGATTGAGATAGTATTAACTGAGCTAGATCCCCAGTGGTGTTACTCTGTGCTGCTGCACAAGATGATAGCAATCAGGAAATCACGTTGTGAAGAACTTTGTACAAACCCATGAGGCAATACACATCTCAGAATTTATGCTTGAGGCAGGTAGGGAGAGTTTAATTGCAGAGAGCACTGTAACACGTTTGTGAGTAATATAAACCTATGTCTATGTTGCCCATAACAGCACTATATTAAAAGCCAATTTAAGGCACAAAGAACAAGGGCTCTTGTCCACGTGGGACCCCTGTTAAGCTAAATTAGCAGTGTAAGTCGTGCAGAGAAGGCTTCTGCAGCCTTCAACTGCTGGCTGGGGCCCTCACAAGCCATAAAGCTGCAGAGCAAAGCACTGCACTTAGAGGATGCCAGTGATGGCATCACTGTTACAACCTCCATTAGGCACCTTGTGACATTTACCATGATAAAATCCAACTGGATCATCACTGTACCTGCCCTGCTGCACAGAATGGCTTGTCCTTGCTGGAACAGTCATTACACAACACCTCTTTCATCTGCGTCATTCACTATGGGGATTCTTCTTCACTCCTTACTAAACCTCTGTACGGGGTAAAACAACACTAGTTTCCTAATTCAGGGTGCTCCTGAATGCTGCCACCACAATCTCATAGTGTTTCACAGGCAGAAATTTTTGCAATGTGTACACAAGTTTGCGGGAAAGTGAAATCATTGTCTGCAGTTTATGGGTAAGGGTGAGCTGAGGTACAGAATGTTCTCACTGTTTGTGGGTGTCACTTTGAGACATGCAGGGTTTGTTTCATTGGAGTATTTGGCATTTTCGAAGGTCAGTGAACAAATTATAGACATTCTTTCTATTAAAAAAACCCAATAATTCAGATTGCACAAAATCCTTCTTATAGTGTATGTAATAGATTAATTGTCCAGTCAAGAAGCTACCTGGCTTTCTACAGAGTACCTGTGTCACGTATTACCTGTATTATACAGAAGCTTAGACTTAAGATGTTTTCTCCTAGACTTGCAATCTACAGCATTTCCCAGCCATGCCAGTAAACCTAATCCTTTTTTTTAATATAATTCTGAAGAAATGTCATATTCTCTCTTTTTTTTTTAAGTAGTGCCCCCCTTTTCCTCCTCCCCCACCCCCCGTTTCACAGCTTTTCAGTGACTGTGAGATACTTAAATTTACAACCCAGAACTTCCCCACTTGAACTACTACAGTAAATGAAACAGTCACAGGATGTATAACATGAATAACATCCTGTTGTTGTTTCATGTGCTCTGTTGGGTAGTGGGTTTTGTTCTTTTTTTGTTCTTTTTCCTGTTCCTCTTTCTTCACTACATCCTATTCCCTCCATTTTGTGCCTATCTTGTGCCATCTGGTGTCCCAAATCTACCACTGACAGCAACAACGAAAGGACCAGGGTGCATACGAATAGTCAGTGCCTTGACTACTGATACAGTAAGATGTAGTAACATACAGTGCTATGAGGTATCAACCTCCTACATCAGAGGATCAGGGCAAACCATGATGCTAGCGTGACTTGTCTTCAAGCACTCCTTCAGAATACTTTTGCTGGAGCACCTTCACGCTAGGTGGAGCTGATCCATTCTCCTTTAATACCTGCTGTCAGCTCCTGCCACCTATTCCTTGATGTAGCTGTGGGAAGGTGCTGGTCCTTTCAGCCTTCACAGGGCAGTATGCCTTGAGCTGAAGTTGGTGGGTGTTATATGAAATGATGTCTTTGTTCTGGTCTTGCTCATTAGTTAGGAAGGACATTTTGTGTGTATGGGTTGCCATGGGTTGGTACCTAAGGACACTGACTCTAACTGACAAACTCACAATGGAGTTTGCTGGAGAAGCTGTGGGCTGGCACCTAATGCAAGGCATGTCTGGAGCATTTTGTTGCCCTTAGGTCATGCTGTATAATGTAGAGCTGTCAGGAAGTCTCCTGCTTGCCCATGGGCAGAGAGGCAGGTGTGCAAGAACACACAGAAACTGCAGGCTGCCAGCGATGCAACCTCGGTGTCTCAGACAAGAGGGACAGAGCCTGAACTCCTGTCCTGCTGCTGTGGGCCAGTGATTTGAGCTGTGACAAGAAGGTTGTTGGTGATGTAAACCAATGAAAGCACGACTGAGTTAGATGGGCCCGTCCCAGGGGAACAGACATACTACTTACAGAGCTGTTTGGTATGGTATCAGGTTTGCCAGTGTGCCTGCAGCACTCCGGATATCAAACACAAGCATTACCACTTGCAGTGTGCTGGCTGAAGGGCTACAGATTTCCTACTGGGACTTCTGCTTCTTTCTGTGGACTGTTCTTTAGGACTGAGATCAGCTGCCGCTCAGGCTAACAAATACCAAACCTCATTTCTGGAGAGTACTGTGAGTTGGGGTCTCGGGGTGAACTCTGCGCTGAGAACTATTTCAAACTTTGCAAGATAATTCAGGGAGAATTTCTGCGTAAGTTTGAGGAAACCCTCACTTTTAAATATTTTCACAGATAAAAGGTGTTTAACATGCTGGTTTCCAAGTTTGCCCCCGTTTATGACTGATGTGTGTGAAAAATGTATTTGTGCTGGTTTTGGTAGGGATAGAGTTAATTTTCTTCACAGCAGCTGGTAGGGGGCTGTGTTTTAGGTTTGTGCTGGAAACAGTGTTAATGATACAGAGATGTTTCAGTGTGCTTACACAGAGCTAAGGCCTTTTCTGCTCCTCACACCACTCCACTGGCAATTGGGCTGAGGGTGCACAAAGAAATTGGGAGGGGACACAGACGGGACAGCCGACCCTGACTGACCCAAGGGATATTCCACACCAGATAGCATCAGGCTCAGCATATGAAGCTGGGGAAAGAAAGAGAAATGGGGGACGTTTGGAGTGATGGTGTTTGTGTTCCCAAGCCACTGTTACATGTGATGGAGCCCTGCTCTCCTGGAGGTGGCTGAACGCCTGCCTGCCCATCGGAATTGGTGAATGAATTCCTTGTTTTGCTCTGCTTGTGTGCACGGCTTTTGCTTTACTTATTAAACTGGTTTTATCTCAACCCAAGTGTTTTCTCACTTTCAGTCTTCTGATTCTGTCCCCCATTCCACCGTGGGGGGAGTCAGCAAGCAGCTGTGTGAGGCTTAGCTGCTGGCTGGGGTTAAACCACGATAGTATTTCAGATTTTAGAACCAGAGCAAATGTGTTCATGACCCCCAGGCAAGGCTGAAGCAGGGCTCTGCCTCCTGCATGCACAGCGAGCATTGGCTGCGGCAGTGGGCAAGGGCCAGCAGGCCTGCCTGTGCCATTCCTGCCCTGCACCTGGCAAACGGCGGCAGGCTGGAAGGAGGAGCGGGCTGCGGCCGAGTCCAAGGTCCAGGCAAACAGAGCAGCGCACGTGCCTCGGCTTTGCCCGCATGGCATCTCACCAGCACACTGCCCGGCCTCACAGGCAGCTCCACGCTGCCCTCAGCCCTGCTGCAGCACAGAGTCCGCACACACACAGAGGAACTGCTTGCACTGACCAACTCGAGGGGTCATGCAGAGAACCTCC
>NW_009911773.1:0-10465 GCF_000696875.1 Nestor notabilis
GATGAGAAGCTTGACATGAGCAGGCAGTGCGTGCCTACAGCCCAGAAAGCCAACCGTATCCTGGGCTGTATCAAAAGAAGCATGACCAGCAGGGCAAAGGAGGTGATCCTGCCCCTCTACTCTGCTCTCGTGAGACCTCCCTTGAAGTATTGTGTACAGTTCTGGTGTCCTCAACATAAAAAGGACATGGAGCTGCTGGAGCAAGTCCAGAGGAGGGCCACGAGGATGATAAGAGGGCTGGAGCACCTCTCATATGAAGACAGGCTGAGAAAGTTGGGGCTGTTCACCCTGGAGAAGAGAAGGCTGTGTGGAGACCTCAGAGCATCCTTCCAGTATATGAAGGGGGCCTACAAGGATGCTGGGGAGGGACTCTTCATTAGGGACTCTAGTGGTAGGACAAGGGGTAATGGCTTTAAACTTAAACAGGGGAACTTTAGGTTAGATATAAGGAAGAAGTTCTTCACAGTGAGGGTGGTGAGGCACTGGCATGGGTTGCCCAAGGAAGCTGTGAATGCTCCAACCCTGGTGGTGTTCAAGGCCAGGTTGGACAGAGCCTTGGATGACATGGTTTAGTGTGTGGTGTCCCTGCTCATGGCAGGGGGGTTGGAACTAGATGATCTTACGGTCCTTTCCAACCCTAACTATTCTATGCTTCTATGATTCTATGACTGAGAGTATAAAAGGATGAGATGACCACAAAAAATAAGTAAATTAATTTTACTAAAAATCTATCTAAAAATAATACCTACTTTGGGGTTTTTTTAAGCATTTTTCCACAAAATGGTTCTTCAGTATAAACACTGCAGTTTATTTACTTTAAGTTATTCCACATTTCTATTTTAAATCAATTTTCAACCAAAACAAACTGTTGTAAGTTACAAGTAACCCAATATGTGACCATTTAATGTATTCTTAACATAATAAAAATATGTATTTTGAATGGATCGCGTATTATGCCATATTACTGATATGTATTACATTTCTGTAAGACAGCAACAAAACCTGCTTCAGATCACATGTGAACCAAGCTTTCTTTAATAAGGTCAATGAAAGATTAAAAAGAAAAAGTCCCTTATTTCTTGATTGATAATTTAAATCATAATTTGCAAAGGCAGCTCCAAACTTAACCAACCTCACAAACCAACCTCACAAAGAAAGAGGAAAAAGTCTTTTACAGTGTAAGGCTTCCTCATTGCAGCTTCACTGAACTAGTCTTTGGAAGACAAAGGAAGATGGCTTGGGCCTTAAAGCAGGAACAATTGTTTGTGGGACAAGGCTCTGAAGTTAATTCAGGAACTGATATGGCCTTCAAGAAAATCCTTCCACCTTAATCCTGTCTATTCCTTGACACAATCTCCTATACAACCCTCCAGCAGTCCAGGCTGCAGTCTGGAATGTGGCTGTAAGCCTAGTGCTGAACACTACACTGTCACACCACCAAATGTCTAAATAATTTGTTGCAATATCTAATACAATCACCTCTTCTGAAATACTTATTTAGGATGCATGAAATAGTAAAAAGTATCAAGCCAAGGAGATGGGAGAATAAGATGATGTACCGCCTGACTTCAAAAGACTATCATGTCTCAGCACAGATGAGACAGAGCATGGACACAGGAAAAAGACACTTAAAACATAGTTCAGAAGAAAGACGTTTCTTATATTGTCAATAGTACAATAGCGCAGGATTGTTTAGTTTATTAACTTCTATACATATGTCAAGTCTGTGCTACTGCAGCATTCCCATCAAACAGCCTCCACACTAAATGCCAATGTCTCCGCCGTATTCCATAATGGAGCCCATCTCCTCAACACACAGGAACAGAACCAACAAATAATTCACTAAAATAAAATTTCTCTCTTCAGCATTTGTAAGTCATTCTTTGGGCACTTGTTAACCACCAAACATCAGAAGTGACAATATGGCATTCACACCAGAGGGGTGTTTGGTTTTCATTCTTCAGCATGCCTTGGGCCTGCAGGTTCATAAAAAAATCACTAAAAAAAGAAATAAACATAAATAAAAGTAACTGTGAACTTACTGCTGCAAAAGAAAGTTAGTAAGTAAAGCCTAGTGAGACAGAGAGGTTTTCCATGATGCAGTGCTGATCCCAACACCAAAGAAGGCAGTATTCACATCAGGGATTCAGGCCCTTCTCAGTCAATGGAGACAGACCCACCTGCCTTCAGCTTCTGTGGATGACCTGGGGGGCCTTGGGTAGAACCAGACAGGAGGCCGCCTTCTTTCATGGGAAACACTGAGATTTCATCTGTTTCTCCATTCAAAGTCAGAAGGAAATCACAGTCTCTCACCTATGCACATGCAAAGACAGGGAACCTGAGTACTTAAATAGTTTAAGGACTAGTGTGCTTCCTTCAGGCTCCCACTGGGGCCCCTCTCTCCTGCCTGTGCCTGGCTTCCCAGGGGACCATCAGAGCTGCTTTGCTCAGACTGATACACTCCAAGTTATCTGTGCAAGCCGGAACCTCTACCTCAGTCTCTCACATCCCATGTGAGTGCCATGATACTGGCTTATGGCCTGCACAAGTGGAGTGTTTCAGCTCCAGTCTTTGCAAGGCTAAAAGCATTCAGGGGCAGAAGGCAGGGACAAACTAAATGGGGGGTGAGGGAAAAACTGCACCAATCGCATGCATCCTTTTTGTGATTACAACAGGGGGTTAAGAACATACAGGAAAGGAGGAGCACCTCAGCCCCCTGCCCAAATTCATCCTTGCTTAGCAATTGCATGCTAGACAGGGAGAACCTAGGTTTCACTGCTTAGTGTTCCTGCCTCAGAGCTGGAACATAAAATGGAATTTCCTGTTTCATCTCCCAAAAGTGAAGAGCCTATGGAGACTGGCTAACTGGAATGTAGCAAAGCTCTTTCTTCTTTCTCACTTGAAACCCCATCAGAGGATCTGAAACCCCTTTTCTGATAGATGTATCTTTGGTGTATCACTATTTGCAAAGTACAAGAGTAGAGTGGGGGAAGGATGGGAATCTTTCAGCAAAATAAAGTTATCCCTAATTGTTTTCAGCCAAGAAAAGGGTCAGCTAGTGCATTACAGGTTAAAAAACATGACATCTGCATCCAAATAGAAAAGGTTTTGTTTTCCCTTGATACAACAGTGAAAATGGCAAAGCATCATTCAGTGCTTCAGTGGTGCCTTTCAATATCCAGCACAAGGAAACATCTTGTTAACATGTTATTGTTCATAAGTAAGAGCTTTCGAAACATAGACTTATTAAATATATTTCCTATTTCTTACTTAATAGAAAGTAGCAACTTCATATTCCCAGTACACTTTAAGTAAAAGGCAGCTAATAAAACATACAGGATAAAATGTAGTGAAAAATTATATCAGGCTGAGTGCAACAATCAGGTTGTACCTTCAGCACCATCTCCACGAATAGTTCATAGAGCACACTGTGTCAGCTCTGACATTCTACTGTCACACCAGCCCTTTCTAACACCATTTTGCTTGGGACCAAGTGAGACCTGTCATCCAGCTCAGCGCTTTGAAGTATTAGACTTTGAGTGACCTCATTGTCCATTTCTCCGACTCCATATACTGCAGGGGGTATGGTTATTTCAGTAGGCTTATTTCCAATAGACTAAATCTGTAAACAGAAGTTGAAGTCCTGAGCCAATGAGGCCCACAGGACCTCAACATATGAAATGAGCAGCTTTCCAGAGTGACAGCATATCTGTCTTTTGTGTGGAGTCCCTGTTCAAGAGTCAGCAGCAGAAACTGAATGCAGGCTATGCCCTCATCTTCTGTACAGGACATAACTCTTGATATGTTGAGTCTGCTGATGTGTTCATGTGTTGAACTCTTGATTCTACACCACTTGCATAAATGAAAAAATAACATTTTAAAATATATGAAATCTACAAAATGTGGATGTGCCAGGACCTATAACAAGATCCTAAAAACACAATGCACTCAGGTCTCTTTTCCCTAGCAAGCTGTCTAGACAATCCATTATGTCTGCGCAGGCAGCACTGGGCAACAGCACTTCTTTAATCACACACCATGTCATCCAGTGTTACAAACCACTTAGGGAAAACAAAAAGATCTATCAACCTATCAGTGCATCTGTACTAACAACTAAAACTACCTCAGCTTGAAAGTTCATCCTGAAGTCTGTTGGGAGTTGAGTTAGCCTTTAAATGTTTCATTATTTACACCTTTTGCACTGAATTGGCAACTTGGCCATCACCTTGAAAAATCATTTCTCTTCTCACTTGTTTGGCTTATAGAAACTGAAAGACATCAGACAAGCAGCAAAGCAGGATATCACAATGAAAGTCAGACAAACAATTCTCAACATAGCTTTAAAATTACCTATTGCCTTCTTATATTAGCAATGCTTTACTGCGCTTTCATTGGTAAGGTCTGCCCTCTACAGTTCCTAAGCCCAACTAGCAAAGCTGAGGGAGTGAAGCAGTACCCACACAACAGGAAGGTGTGTTTGGGAGCACCTAAATCGATGGATTTATGCAAGTCATGGGACATAGACGGGAAGCATCTGAGGGTGTTGACGGTGCAGGCTGATGCCTTTGCAAGGCTGCTCTATCATCTCTGAAAGATCACGGTGACTGGCAGAGGTTCTCTATGACTGGGGACAAGGGAAGAAAAAGCAAAAAATCACACCTACCTTCAAGGAGGAGGAACCAGGGAACCACAGGCCAGTCAGTCTAACCTCATCCCTAGGATGGTTATGGAAGAAGTCCTCGTGGCAGTCACTTCAAAGCACATGAAGGACAAGAAGATGACTAGGAACAGACAGCATGGATTTACCAAGGGCAAACTATACCTTACCCAACCTGACTGCCTTCTATTATGAGAAGACTGGCTTTAAAGGCAAGAGCAGAGCAGCAAATGTTTACAGCACCTTTAGCAAGTCTCCTACAGTATCTTCATTAGCAAAATACCAACCTGTAAGTGGACAATAAAAAGGGTAGAAAATTGCCTGGATCATCAGGCTCAAAGAATTTTTCCTCCCAAAGGAAAACCATACAATTTAAGACCAGTCAGAAGACAGCCCACAATATATCACAGCAGTGTTCAGTACTAGGGCAAGACTCTAACATCTTTTAACAACCTGGCTAATGGCAAGTTTATGAAATCAGGGTGAGTGCATGACAGACTGAGGGACAGCATTACTATTCAAATGGCTATTAGTCTGGAGATATGGGCTGACAGGAATACCATGAAGTTCAGGGTTATTGCACAGCTGGGAAGGAGTAACAGTACAGTTGCTGGGGGCTGACTCACTAGCAAAGCAGCTTTGTAGACTAGTGGAGGGTAGCCTGGCAGACAATTCAAGAACAAGTAAGCAGTGTGTCACTGGGCTGTACAGTTGTGCAAGAGTGTGTGGCTGGCACATAGAGGGAAGTGTTTATTCTTTTCTATTCACTACCAGCAAGGCTGTACCTGGATGGAGTTCCCAAATACAAGAAAGGCATTGACCCACTGGAATGAGCCCAGTGGTGGGTCACCAAGATTAAAAGGCTGAGGTACAATGATATATATGGTATACATTAAAAGGCTGAAGTACATGGTATACATGAAGAGGTACATGGTATACATGAAGAACCAAGTTTGTTGGTTCTTGATTACATGGTTTGTTGATTAAAAGACTGAGGTACATGGTGTACATGAAGAACCAAGTTTGTCCAGCTTTAAGAAGAGAAGGCTTCTTGCTGCCCATAGCTATCTGAGAGTGTATCTCTGGAGATAAAACTTGCCTGAACAAGGCCCTGAGCAACCTCATCCCTGCTTCAAGTAGGGAACTGGACCACATAACCCCCTCCAAACCAAATTATTCTATGACCTTGTTTAAAGAACAAATCTTACCATTCAGATCTAGATGTGACCAAGTATACAACAGCATGTGACAAGCTAAAGAAGTCAGAAACTGCAAAAGCTTCTCACTTCTACTAAAATGAAACAGCACCTTTGCTGCATACATGTCCCCTGCAGGAATAGGCAGACAAACTGGTTGTATTTGAATATTTAGATGTTTCACCACTGACGTTATTAAAGCACCTAGTTAGCCTGGTTCCCACCACGAAGGAATTTTGTTTATTTTTTTTTACCAAAAACTCTGTTTTTTCACAATTTCTCCCAGTTATCACCACGGCCCTGACGGCAAGATGAGACTGATCTCCCAGGTTCCAGCCACTGCTCAGCAGGCAAGATTTGGAAACCCAAGAGCACCCTCGTGTGGCTAGATGTTGCTATGAGCTCCCCTTCCTCCCGGTAAATTACACGCAGCACCAGCAAAATCCACATTTTATTCCCAGGCTTACTTCCGCACCGCACCACCAACTAGAATTGGTGCTTGTGCCAGAAGTACTATTTCTGCCACCACACAGTTCTTCCAACAGACCCTACTTAAGTCGTCTTCTTTCCACGAGACTACGGCTTGGTGACAGGCCTCACAGAGGCTGCTAAAGTGGCACCAGCAGCCAGAGCCAGCGAGAACCCAGAGCAGCACACTCCAGAAACAGCACTGAGCTTTGCCTCCTGTGATATCTCTTGGTAATACTGCTCATGCCAAGCTGGAGAGCCATCTTTACCATCACTCTCTTTTCTCACAGTGTTAGAAGACAGTTTCTCCTTAATTTAAGAAAAAAAAATAAAATAGAATTTCCTGCTAGCAGATAAGGGTTTTTTCTTTTCCCTGCCCACTTTATCTTATTATTTTTTTTAAAGAGAGGCTGAGAGAACAGCAGCCGCACTTCTCTTTTCCAGCTCCCCCAACCACTGCAGCATGCACTTCATGCTGCACGGCAAAGGCATCACTCAGCACCGTACAAGCCTTGCTCACTCCACCTAACCTGCACCCATGCCCACTGCCTGCCCATCCCCTTTCTCCTTGTAGCTAGTAGGCTTTCAGAATAGCATGGGCCCTTTACGTGCTACATTCAACCTGGCAGATCATTGTAAGTAAATAAAAAGAATGGCCTACTTCCATTTTCATGTGAAGCCACACAAAAGCAGTAGCTAGGCTGATGCAAAAGGAGGTGACAGAAGGCCCTTAACTCAGGTCTGAACATACTGTTCTACCACCAAATAGCATCTTACTGAAACCATTCTGACTCAGTAAAGATTTTACAAGTCTCTAGCTAGCTGTTTTCCCTGCTTGCCCATAAGCTGCTTCAAGGGAGCTAAATAGTAATTTTAAAATGCGGTAGCTTCAAAAACATACCACCATCCTCCAGGTCCCCTGCCCTGATCACTAGTAAACCCACGTAACACCTTCTAAAAGGGATAGAGATGTTTATGGTCTGATTACCACCAACGACAGGAACCAAATGAAATAACGTGTGATGCAAAACATTACAAAGCTAATACAGCTAACGAAATTAAGAACACAGTGTACTTCTGATTATTGTAGAAGTATTCTTCATTAGCTTTTAACTCCTACACTGAACTCTTATATTAACTCCTCCTTTCAGCATTAACTCATGCACTGAAATGGAGGCATAAAAGGAACAAAAGGACTGTATTTTCAAATTGCATGTGGTGGTCTCACAGTAAACCCAATAGAATATTTTATTTACAGTCCCACAGTAGTTTGGATCAGAAGAGCCCTCTGCAAGACATTTAGTCCAGCCTTCTGTTCAAAGCTAACCTGTTAAAATTTAAAAACAGATGACATTTCACTTTACTAAGAGGTACTTTGGATCTTTCACGTGAAGAATGGGTAGATTTCTAAACTACAATGATGAACTAGTTTGACTACAAGTTAGTGTGTGCACTACAATAACATACAAGCCAAATGTTATTGCCCACATTAGGCATGAGAAAAGGATAATCCCTTCAGCTATTAAGGCTTTAGAGGTTTCAGTTTAAGAACCAAAAGAAGCTGCAGGTGGCAGCTCCAATTTCTCAAACCTTTTAAAAAAACACTTTACAAAGACTTTCCAATGCAGCCCTTAAAGTCCAAGAATGCTACTTACATTTATCACTGAATGTAAAATATTCACAATAAATATTCTTTAATAAATTTACTCTTTGCATTTCATCCATGGTTTTGTGGTTGTTCCTCCATTCTGACTATGCTGGCTCAACACACCGAACAAGTGATCACGAAAAATGTGAGCAGCATGCTTAGGAGGAGGAAGAGGGGATGTTTGGAGTTATGGAGTTTGTCTCTCCAGGTAACTGTTACCCAAGTAAAAGTTACTTCCCAAGTAACTGTTGCCCTGCTTCCCTGGAGATGTCTGTACACCCAGCTGCCAATGGAAGTAGTGAATGAATTCCTTATTTGCTTTACCTATACACAGAGCTTTCACTTTACCTTTTAAAGCATCTTTATGTCAAAAAGTGAGTTTTCTCACTTTTACCCTTACGATTCTCCCCTCCATCCCACAGTGGGGGAGTGAGCGAGCAGCTGTGTGGGGATTAGCTGTTTAGCAACAGCCCACAACACAGGGACAGGCATATTATTCCCTGTAGCTTTACTACAACTACTGATGTTATGTCTGTAGTTCATGAGTGCAGCAATACACCAAAAATCATCTTAAGATTTGGAAGCTATTGCCTTATACTTACTCACACAGGTAATGTCAGTTTCTTCCCTTTCTATTGCCGAGTTCATCCATGCCTCCCATGAGAAATAACAGCTGGTGATCACCTTTATTCTCATGCATCCCACCACTTGTCTCTCACATTTAAATGTGCTACATATGACGCATTCCCAGAGCAACCTGCCCACCTAGATCCCTCACCACAGCATCTATCAGTTTGTGGACAGATTTATTTCCTGCAAGTCTCCCGCTCTCCTCCTGGCTCTCCCACACAGCCATGTGGTCCAGTGGTCTCCAACATAGGAAATCAAAGGTTAAAGGAAAAGCCCTTATTGCACTGTGGCCAGGAATGTGCTTTCACACACGTCTAGGTTCCACCCTGTAACAAGCACACAGGCACGCAGCAAACACATGATCCTCATCCCACCACCTCACTGTGGAGAGGGGGGGTTGTTTCTGTTCTCTCATGTCAAGGAAACTGCAAACTGCCAAGCAGAGATCATAGGTGCATGGAGGCCTCAACAATCATAAATTACTGTTTGGGTTCCTCCCTTCCCTGTTGTCTTTTATAAAAGGAAAATATCTCTCTGGAATATAGAATTTAAGAAGATAAACTTATTCTTTACTTCTATAACTTCTGAGTAATACTAGATAAGCCTGCAAAAAGGTATGCCCTCTGACTGAATGACTTCCAACACTTTTTGACAGGACAGAAAAGGACACAATACAGCTTTTCATTCAAGGCCCATTAGCCTGAGGAGCTGAGGAAAGATTTACACTAAATGGAACTTTGAAACTTGAAAGAGAGTGTCTACTGGGAAATGTAACCGGCTCCAGAAAACAGACTGACTCAAATCTGGTTTTCTCAAATTTTCTTACAGAAAAGTATTTTAGTATTGGTTTTGAATAGTTCAGGAAACAAACTCTGCATGAAAATAAAAGAAGCACCTTTTTAGTGAACCATTCCCTCCCTCTGTCTGAATCTGTAATTAAAAAAAAAAAAAAAAGTTATCCATTCAGTATGCAAAAGACCCGTAAGTTCCTCTTGTTGTTCCTTTTATTTGGACTGAATTATTCTGAAATGCCTGAAGAATAACTTAGACCTCCAGCACAGACCCATACCTGGATAGCTGAATTATTTTCCAGGCTTCTGTTTGTTTCATCTGCAACATCAACTAATAAGAAACAAAAATTGTGTATTTAAAAAATAAAAAAAAATAAAACCCAAAAGAATTACAGCTTTCAACTTAAGTATTTACTGTAACAAATTGAAAAATGCCACTTCATCCTTAGAATCCCCATTTCTTGATTTCTTTTGTCTCCTGAAAAGGTCTAAATATTGATGCAGAGAAAGATGAAGGGAAATAACTGTCCTCACCATACCCAGAACTACAACCAAAGTGCAAATGTAGCCAGGTAC
Source organism: Nestor notabilis (assembly GCF_000696875.1). Classification (NCBI taxonomy): domain Eukaryota; kingdom Metazoa; phylum Chordata; class Aves; order Psittaciformes; family Psittacidae; genus Nestor; species Nestor notabilis. Next base: position 9,967 of record NW_009911773.1, read on the forward strand.
CATTTCCTCAGGCAAAGTAAACCTGAATTCCTCAACAACTAGAAGTCCACTAATAAACACCCAAAAGAAAAATCCTTTTGGCATCCTAGCCACACAGACACCATTGTAACTCCCTCTCCTGGACAACCTCCCCAGAAGATCAACAAAAGCACTCTGCCATTAGTCTAGGAAAGATACATATAATCCTGGAAAAACTGGACCTAAACCCCTTCGAGTCTGTCTGCAGTTACACACACACAGTGGTGGCAGCTGCATCCTAGCAACAGCTATGCTTTTGTTACGTATTTAACTACACAGCAGCTGTACAGGGAACTCAACTGCTAGAAAGTGTGGTGTAAAAGTCACATAATCTCAGTGAAACCAAAGCACTACCCACAACTGCCTAAGAGAAAGTGCTTCTGCTCTCTGCTCAGGATGTCAGTACCTGGACAGAGAAGCACATTGTGTATGTTATTTACAGAGCACCCACAGAAAATCACAGCATATACCTGCATCTTTG
>NW_009911773.1:10485-13434 GCF_000696875.1 Nestor notabilis
CCCAAACAGACCAAACACTCTGAACAGAGGGAGCCAGAGCACTGATTAAATAAAGCTTACATCCTTCATGGCACATGCAGATGTGGCACTCATGCACATGGTTTAGTGGTGGACTTGGCAATGTTAGGTTTACAGTTGGACTCAATCTTAAAGGTCTTTTCCAACCTAAATGATTCTAGGATTCCATGTAATGTGTTAGTGCTGTTCTAGAGTATGCCAACAACTTATCACGAACAAACTGATGCCCCAGGTTAAGTAAAGAGTGCAAAGGAAAAGCTGAAAGTGCGAGTTATTCACAAGCCTGTCACACTGCCCAGGGAAACCATGTAGCAGATGAGACTACCTGCTTAATTCACATAATCTTCACTATTTTGCACATACTAACTATGTGAAGTTAACTACACAGACATCTTACAAAAGTAGTTTTTAATATTTTTGCAACAGGTATTTGGTGAATCTAAGTTTCTGCCACTTTATTACTACTGTTTTAAAACTTAATGCTAGTTGGATAACTTCTTTGCTTTGACTAAAGTTCAGGGTTCAGTAATATGGCAAGTTTTAAAACCAGCTTCAGAGAGAGAAGGAAAACCTTTGTGACCACAGAATGGTTTGGGTTGGAAGGAACCTTAAAGCTCATCCTGTTCCAAGCCCCTACCATGGGCAGGGACACCTTCCACTAGGCCAGGTTGCTCCAAGCCCCTGTGTCCAGCCTGGCCTTGAACACTGCTAGGAATGGAGCAGTCACAGCTTCTCCGGGCAACCTGTGCCAGCACCTCACCACCCTCGCAGGGAAGAACTTCTTCCCCAGGTCTCATCTAAATCTACCCTCTATCATCTTAAAGCTGTTATCCCTAGTCTACCTAGATCTACCAGAAGTGTCCTTCAAGATGTTTAAATGTTAATTCGGGGGGGGAGGAATCAAAAGTCACATTCATTTTGAGACCTGCCTGCCACACCATCAAGACCACTCTCTAGAGAGTGGTCAAAAAGATAGAGCATCTTTGATGCAATGCCTTGTTTAGTGGTTTTGTTATTTCTGCCCCAACAAACTCCAACAGTCACGTGGCTCAAAATACATACAGGAAACTTGTATTTTAGTGTAACAGATTAAGACATTTACCCAAATGTATTCTAAAACATCTCACCAAGGGTGTGGGGGGGAACAAGACAACTGGAGCTTTGCTCAGTCTCAGCAGTAGCCATCAAGTGCTAGTAGGCACTAGGTAGAACTAGATACTTACATTAGAAAAAGGGAATAAAGTATTATCCCTTCAGAACCGAATCTATTTAATTCTTTTTAATCCCTCCTTTGCCCAGAGAAAGGGGAATAATTTTATTTCTGTATGAAATCGGAAAACCCTACACTCTGGGGCCCACCATACTCTTAAGGTATTTTACTTACGTCAATGAAACTGTAGCTCAGTGAAACTGCAGCAACCTTCCCTCACTCAACTCTCCCCTTCTCCGCACTCTCGACTTCCCTCAGCACTGACTGCTAGAATGTCAGTGTTCAGAGTCATGTGCCAGATAAAGGCTTTTCCAGATAACGTGTGGATAAGCAGTGGCTTTAAGTGGTTTGTTGGATTACTGACAAGGAAACATACCTAAAAGCAATTCCAGACAGCACTGCAGGAGCTCAGTTCCTATTCGTAGAGAGGCATCAAACAAATGCCTCAGCACATATCTAAGAAGTTCACTTGAAATTCATAGACAGACTAGTATGTTTTCAGATTAATAGTTCTGCAATGAAATAGTGTTCATGGATAGCCAATCTTCAACTACAAACACAATATACAGTGATTTTACTATGTAACCGGAAAAAGAAAGTAATACAATGGTTTCTGAAGCCTCAAAAGATATTGAAGAACATTTTACATCACTGAAATAAACAGGGGAACTGAAAAAGCCGATTTATTCTTCTAGGGGGAAAAAAAAGTTTCATCAAAACTCATTAAAAGACATTATGAGAATACACTGTCAGGTGGAAATATGGCAAATACTCCCCTTACCTAACCTCTACGTGATCTTCCCCAGAGCTGTAACAAAACACTGCACTGCAGGACATAGCTCAGTGAAGCCCTCTGTAAACTGAAGTATGACTTATGCTGTGATGTGAAGCATCATGCATCCCACTCTTTATGCCACCAGGATATACTTCTGTATGTACAATATAACCAAACACCTCAAAACATTTATTTGTTTACACTGGTAAGAATTACCACATTTCAACAGACTTGCCCACCCTAGTCTTTAAACTTCTGTGCAGTAGCGTAAGACCAACCTGTTTCTTAGTGATAATCCAATTCATCAAATTTTGCCAAGCAATTCCAAAATGAACTTCAAGTAATATTTATTAACCAAATGCTTCAAACTTGAATCAGTTGGATTAAAAGGTAAGGTGCTTTTTTCTACAAACCTCAACACGTTAAGCTATCAAACTACCACACAGATTACTTTTTAACCAAAAAAAAAAAAAAATACAAGAAAAAATCTGAAATGAGTAAAAGGTCACATTAAGTTACTTATTTCTGTTTAATTTTAACTACCTGCAGCTTTTTTAAATAACCCACTCAATCATAACTAGGAGCACAGACAACTCTTTCTGGCTCTCACACTATAAATAAAGCATTGATGAATACTAGTAAAAGACAACAGGAACATTGGCACAAGGAACACAGAACTGCTTGAAGTTTACTTTCCATTAGTTAGTGTTGCAAGCCAGTGAGAATGACTACAAACTAGAATTAAAGACAAATAGAAAACCAAAACAGTTTGATACCAAGTCCAGGGAAAAAATGTTTTGAAAATACAAAAGGAAAAGGTGCTTTGTGAAATTCTGGCATCAGACCCGAAAAGATAAATTTCCTGAAGTGTGCATTTTGCCCCTAAATCTGAAAGGGGAGACCCAGAAGGTGAATCATTCAAAGGGAGTTTAACCTTAGCAGGAAT
>NW_009911773.1:13465-17858 GCF_000696875.1 Nestor notabilis
GGCTTCAAGAAAGCACTCAGGTTAATATTACTCCTAGGTAGTTTTCTCAGAGCTAATTCCAGTTTAATTAACTGTGCGTATTGACAAATACAGAAGTGGATACTCTCCTTTAGCACCAGTAATATTCTTCTTTACCCTCTATTTTTTTAGTTGACCCCTTACTAACTCGAGTATTGGAACGGAGTGTAACTTAGTATCAATATGAGATTCTGAATCAGTTCAATTAAAATCTGTCCAGAAGTTGACTTTGGGAATTTCTGTGTTTCTAGTCAATATAACTTCCCTAACGCTAAGCCCCAACTAATTTAAAACAAAATTACCATGACTTGAATAAACTATCTTTCCAAACTAAGAGTTGAAAATACTGCTAAACCCCAATATTTCCTCCTCCTTAGGCAAATTAAAGAGCATAGATTCCAACTTTGAAACCGAAGATTGGAAGATTTCACCTTAAGTGTTACTAATTCCCAAGTACCAATGTTGAGGCTGCTCTAATGAAAGAGGAATAAGCCAGAAAATTTCACAAGGATGCAGATGTTTTGCTTGAACATCAAGTGTTGTGGGAAATTTCTTATCTAGCATTCCAAACAACACTGAAAGATACTCCTGTATTTTTCATAGTTTCCTCCAGAGTTAGATCTGGAATAGGAGGAATGTGAGTCCAAAGAGACAGATCCCTGCCTTTTGCTTGTTTAGCTCGGGGAAGGAAAAAGGAAGATATCATTGACACAGAAAACGTGGTGAATTCCACTGTCTTCAGAAAAATGGTTTCTGAAATAGAGCTGAAAGCATCTTTTCCTCTATGAAGAAAGTTAAAAGTGGGGAAGGGAAAATTTAAAAACAAAACAACAACAACCAAAAAAAAAAAAAAAGCACCAGGTTTTAGTATATCAAGAAAAGGTAATGCAAACATTCTCTATCAAAATGATCATGCAATCATTTCAAAAAATGTTTACAAAAAGTAGCAAAGCATGAAATATGTAGTTGAGGGGACAACTTCATGCAGAATGGGTTTGTCCAGTACATACCCAGATAGGATCTCTTGGGAGGTGCTTTGATTTCTTCATCCTTACTATCTGCAGCTACATAAAAAACAGTAGAGGGGGAAAAATTAAAAAGAAAAAGGAAGGAAAGACATACAGACTTGTATGATTAAATACAACAGTGGGTCTTATAGTTTAGTCAGTTAGTACATTTTGCTTATAAAAAAATTATAGCCAAAACAAAACATGCCAGAAATTTCAGTCCCAATGCCTTCTATACTCCCACTTCGTGATGTTAAGATAGGGTCAAGCAGTAGGAAGTCCCAAAACAGTCTCAATGCACAACCCAACAGCAGTGTACCTGGGGGAGAAAATGAAGGCTTAAAATAGTGAAACAGACAGCTTAGCTTTTTCTTTACATTTCACAACCAGAGAAAACAAGTTGTTACCTCAGCAACACTGAGTGCATAGATATGTATGTATAATCAGCTAAGCTAATACAGTTGCCTTGCCTCCCATGCAAAATGCTGTTCTAAAATAGTTTCAGAAAGCCTGAGCTTAAGCCAATCATGTGAAGGACAGAGGAGACCCCAATCTGCATGATAAATTCTTCCACTCTAGCCTTCTTCTACCAGTTGAAAAACACATACTATGCAAGTGTGCTTTCCAGTGTCAAAAACAGAGCTCTTCAAGGGATCAAAGTGCTATAATAAGATACAAGTTATAAAGCAGATTAAGACAACCAGCAGTTGGAAGGAAAACTGGATGAGTGACCAGAGGAAATCATTTTCATGTAAAAACACAAGAGCCCATGCTCTACACAGGGAGCCTGGGCTGTATATAATAAGAGACATCCAAGAGCCTATTTTTAACAAATGCTGTCCACTGGTTTTCAGTATAGTTCATACATTCAGGGAGCTAGAAATCTGTCACAATGTCTTAGGCCTGCACTGAAATTGATTCTTTGCTGGAGAGAGGTGGAAGGCTTATATGGGGAAAGAAAAAAAGGGTTCTTCATAGAGTGTCTGTCCCTCCAAGAATATGAATAGACTGCTCTGGCCTGCCAGTGTTTTCAAGAGTGGCCAGATTATTTTAGAAGTCCGTATCTTTGAGCACCTTGCTTCAGCCTCCTCTTGATTCTTCAGTCAAGACACAGAACATGCACATTTTGCTTTTCAATATTTAGCTGTCTAGCATGGTAACACCATCATGCCCCAGAAATACTACAATGCTTTGAATAAAAACAACTACAACAAAAGAAACTGCCACTGAACCTTTCTGCACTGAGCCAACAACATAGCATATATACAGCTACACAGATACCAATTTAAAAGTGAGCAATGAATAATGAGACCTATTGTTACCACAACAATGGTACCAGGAGATTTGCATTAAAGCAGTCAAGATGCAATTAAAGTGGTGTTAAATAAAAGATGAGGAAGTATTTTTTCATGCCTGATGATTTCATCTGCAGACTTCTTCATACAGCTTTCAAAGTATTCACATGCAGGAGAGAGAACTGTCCTATCATTCGAGGGTTTAAAACAAAATTGGGATATTTTGTTGATTTCTTGCTTTGCTTGGTTTGGTTTTTGTCATGTCATGTGTTGTGTGTGTTCCCCCCCAGTTCAGAACTGTTAAAACCAGACTATACAGTCCAAGTTTAAAAACAATAAAACAGTTTCATATATAAAAAGTCACCAATCAGTACATGTAACTGAAATGATAGAGTTTATATATCCAGAACAAAAAGTCAGAGAAGGCAGCAGTAGTACAAGATGGGCTCTACCACTTTCAACTTACTTTCACTTTGCAAGACTTAAAAAAAAGGAGGGCAGAAGGAGGAGAGAGACTCTCATAATTGAGAGTAACTGAAAGAAAAATTAAAAGATTATGTGAGTTTTCCTAACGAGTTCTCTATGTAGAGCCTATAAGAAATAATCAAACACTACTGGGCAAGATTCTGGGGAGGCTGTATTTTTCACACTATGATAGTTCCCCTATAAATGAAACTACAAACATTTTGACTGCATGGCTTTGTTTCTATGTTCTGAATTGCTATTGACATGTATTTTAATCCATTAACAGCACAAAACAGGCTAGAAAATACAGAACAAGCTTGTCAGGATTAGGAAAGACTGCTCCCTAATGCTTTGAGAAATTTTAAGTAGATTCCTTCTGCACTCGTTATTACTTAAGGGACCTTATCTGTGAGAATAATAAAAGCAAAAGAAAAAAGGCAACTCCCACATAATTCAAAACACTCTGACAGACATATACTAATGTGACTGGAGGGGAAACACCACATTTAACAGTAATGCAAGAAAGCAGCAAGCTCTCTTCCACTGAAGTAGTCTATTCACTTTCTAAATATTTTTGATTATTTTGCAGAAACATTCAGAGGCGGGATAGAAATTAAAGAAGAAGAATATTTAAACCGAAGACTAGCCATGTGAGAAATAATAAATTATATTACATAAAGAAATCATGCACCTTCCCCTCAGGATTCTGCAAGGTTAATCAAAAACACTGACTTCAAACCTAGCTTCTCACTGACCCAGCAAGCTATGAGGAAAGAAAGTAAGTACACAGATTTATCAGCTTGCCTAGATCACCATAAAATTTAAGAGGTAAGATTAGGTATAGGAGTAGAAACATGGATCTCACTCCTACTCATATTGTGCTTGAAATACAAACCTTTCTGTCTGGCTTGAAAAGAGCTTTGTATGCATTTATACACTTACTCTGAGCCATTGTGCTATAGCTGGCCTTACTAAAAATCAATCACAAGTAAGAAGAAGACTAGCTGTTCTTCAAGTTTGTAGGAGGAGGCAAGCATTTCAATAGAAATTAATAATAGAAGTCCCTAAGTAAGCAAAATCAGTCTCTCTAGCTAATTAAACACATAAACTGAGTTTCGGGGAAGTGAGGGGGGAAAAGTCAAATGACTTAATGCAACCTTGAGAAGTTTCCATTACCTGGTAAGGGAAAGACCGATAATCTTTTAAGGAGACTGTATGTCTTTCAGAGAGAGTTGTTTAAACAGGGCTACATACTAAACTGAATAGCCTCCCTTTCTGTCCAAAGGTTACCAAATGAGCCTGCAAGACTGCGTGTGTAAATGTGCACGAGGATCATTTCCCCTCAGAAAAGGCAAACAGAGAAACCTTTCTGCCCCTTCACAAAATGCTAGCGTAAGAGAGCAAAGGAGGGAGAAAGCGTACATACCCCTCCCAAATGCTTTCTGGATTTTAACTACTGCTAAATCTAGCTGGAAGTAGTTTAAGTCATTCATCCTTCCAGACTAAGACCCATTGTGAACACCACAGCTTGTGTCTGGGAGCTTGAGTGCAGCTCCCATTCCACATGAGTTCACTTACCTGAATAGTTTCACACTGCACTCCACAATG
>NW_009911773.1:17895-28329 GCF_000696875.1 Nestor notabilis
GCAGAGCCAGCAGCTACTACTTCTAATGACAGCTGCAGATATCTGGAACTGGATCAGACCCTCAATTATTAGGGAGTGAGGGAAGAGAACAGATGGAGAGAATAAATTATATATCCCTATTGGCTAAACAACTGACAAAGAGCTGACAGTATTAATTCTCTTCTTGTTGGTAATAAGCTGTAACAAAATGTTGTTAAAAGTCAAAGTCAACAAAGAGAAACACAAAAACTACTCCTCTTGCATTTTTCGGGGGAGGGGGGGGGGGGGGACACGACCAAACCAAAAAAGCAGGGACTTTCCACAAAACTTGAACATTAAATAAGGAATTCTAGTCTGGCCCCAAGTGAAACTATCAGTGCCTAAAATTTAACAAATAGCCAACATTGAAAAAAACCACATGAAAATTCCCATAAATCCCCGAACTAATCCCACACTAAAGCCCAAAGAAACACTATACAAAAAGACATAATTTGGCAACCACAATATGACAGCACCTCCTACTTTGGAAGCAAATAACTCAGTAAGTAGAAAATAAATTATGTACAAAAGCAAGTATTTGCATGCAAAATAAAATTTCAGGTAATAGTGTATAATCATACCTAAGAACTTGGTACAAAGTACAGGTGAAGAAAATAACTTCCTATTCTGGCCAAGATTTTAAAAAAAAAATTCAGGCTACCACAATGGCATAACAGCAAGCTCTATATTCAGGACATAGTGTGAAATATTAAGAACTCCAATTTCTAGACTGAACCAAGACCTATCTGAAATAAAATTACAGCTTTACACATTTACCTCTCAAAAAGCAGTTTCAAAAAAAGAAGTTCAGGAAGTGCTACACCTAATTATCAAGAAAGAAGACTGGATTGCAATACAGAGAGAACTTTTATCCAAAGTAACAGCACACCATGCTTTCAAAAGCATTTATCCTGCAAAAGACAGTTCCTGTCACTAACCTGCAAAAGAGCGGCGTTTTATGTTTAGCTCGTTGGACACACGTACTTCAGTGCACAGTTTCAGCATCAGTAACATAGTAATGATCATTATAATGCTTTGCCACAACAGAGGGGATTCAAAATGCCTTCCAAACCTGAAAAAAATAAGAAGGAAAAGAAAATATATAAAACATCTCAAAGATTACAATTGTTGTACTCGGTTACTTTCATTCTTTGACCCTAAGCACCTGAAAAAGGAAATCCTAACAGTAACAGGTATGAAAGGTTGAGGAAGAGAAAGTTACCAACCAAATCTAGATGCACATACAGTAAGTAGTGAGCTCACAATCCCCTTGCCAAGTAGTGAGTCACAATCCCCTTGGCAGACTGAGAACTTTATTACAACATCTCTGTGGACTGATCCTAGAAATTCTGAAACCAGAAGCTTAAGTCTTTATTTCCAAAGCTAGCAGCAAACCTATTATTTTGAAGGGAAAATCAGATTCACTGAGTGGTCAAGGCAGTACAGACAGACCAGAGCTATGTTGCATTAAAACCAGTTACACGTCCTCTCCACATACACACTCTGTAGATTTCACAAGGACTTCTATGCAAAACTTACCTGTCTTAATTTTTCATTTTAAGATGAAGTCATAAAAGCAATAGCACTTGCCCTATAAAGAAATAAATATTCACACCTATTAGCTTGCTAGGTGTAATATAACATCTTCCTACAGAGTGGAAAGACCAGGTCTGCAGAACTCAACAATCAACTCATTAACTCGTGTCTAATTTAGACCACAGCTGTGGAAAGCCTAAAAGATGGGGAAACTGAACATACATAATTTGTTCTCTCCTGCCCTCCTCCAATTTAATTTCTGCTTGCTTACAGATAATGCTTATAAAGTGAGCAGGTGGGAATTACTGAGCCCTTCCTGCACATAAAACAGGAAGGTGAACTTGGATTGTGGCCAGTCTTGTTTGAAGAGCTTACTCTTACATGACTGCACAAGGTTCTGTCACAAGAAAATGAAACCCTTCAGTGAAGACCAGTCATGCTCCAAGCTCCTCTTTCTGCATTACTTCAAAGCTCAGCAATCTGCACCAGACACACTCAGTACATGCATTAGGGGTAAAGGGTGGAAGCTTTTCATGTGCAGTCCTCAAAGAATATTAGATTTACAATAGGAAGGCTGCATGCATATCATGGTGAGCTGCTTCTCTGTGCTCAGTTCTGCCAGATTTTACACCTTGAAGACAGAGATGCTGAGAAAGGGATTTGCTGAAAGCACATCACTATGCTCCCCAACTCCTTCAGCCTACACTGAGGCACAGACTTTCTGAACTTCCTCACAGCGCAGTTATCAAGGCCATTCTCAGAGTACATCATGCTGCTTCACAGACATGGCAACCACTGCCCTCCTCTTGACGGTTCCCGGTTTATAGCACCCAGGCAAAATATAATTTCTTAACCTTGGGCTACATTCCTGGCAAAGCTACGTGTTAGTGAAAACCAACTAGGTTCACCATCACACTCTCACACAATACTGCACTTCCACTATAGCCATTTCACCAGAGAGATTTTTTGAGTCAACTACTAAGGAACAGGAGAGACACTGGAAAGTCCCTGACCAGCTTTCCTGGAAATCTTCCTGTGCAGAACATCCAAGCAGCTCACACCAGTGAAAATGGCCAAGTATTTCCTGCCTAATGGCATATGCCTAAGGAAAAGAATGACACCACCTTCAGCCTCCACACCTCTGCCAAACGCACCACCAGAAGGTACTGGAAGAATAGCAGTTCCATGTACCATAGTCCCTCCTTCTTTCTACCATCAATGGATTTGTGGTGGGCGACATGAGACCCATTATCCTAACAAAACTGGAAGATGCTATGAGGAAGGAAATAAAGAACACAACTGATGCATGTAATCAGAGGCAGAGTGTGCTCTGGATAAGGCGTTCACTGCACTAGGAAAATGCACCGGAGAAGAACAAAAATTTGGTGCAGCCTATGCCAGTGATCCGAAAGCTTATTCAGCCTGTGTTGCTGACTGTGGCCAGGTTCCCCCGAGCTACTGGAATTCACTTCACCTATATCTGTCTCTTATTCAAGGAATAAGGAAAACAAATGTGGGAAAGACTTACTCGAACTACAGAACACTTAGAACTGTTGACATCAAGTTTAGAAAAATCATCTCCAATTACAAATGCATTTGCATGTAAAAAGATAGTCATGTATTTAATATGTGCTGAACTAACAGCACAGTAAACTAGAAGCTATTATGATGGTAAATCCAGCCACAGGTCACTGCAAGGTTAGTTTCTCCCTGCTGATGAGATTATTTGCCATTCAGTAATGGGTGCCTCACAAAGGTATTGCTTGCAGTGATAACAGCCACCCACTACAAACACACATAAGCATGGCAACCTGCTATCTGATCATAAAAATTTGCCATCACCACAGCCTTACTGGAAATGAGACTGGAAGTATTGCTGCAGATACTCTTAAAAATTGAAAGGTAAAAAAAAGTAAAACAAAATTCACAACACGTAAGAGAGGTAAACTATTAATTTAAAAATTCCTATAGGGACTTTAGCAATGCACAACACTTACAGATACTTTTACAACCCTCCAGCCAAAGACAATAAAGGTTACACAACAAAACATACATGAAATATACCTCCCCAGATTGAGTCTTGCAGGCAACACAACCCTCTAAGCTAGGTCGCACCTACATGAAATCAAACAGCTTCCATGGAGACCAACAGGCAGAGAAAACAGGACATGACCTGTGCAACAAGACTGAAAGGAATACCAGCATCAAGAACTACAGTTGCATTCTTGAAGCTTTAAAAGTAAAGCCAGTACACTCATTTTGCACAGGATCACAGCAACAAACACCTCTCCAAGCTGCTTACTCTACTTTGCATTGATATTAGGGCCTGCCAAAGCAACACTAATCCAGTTTAAGACTCCTCAAGCCATCTTGAGCTAGGAGCACTCTAAGATGCAAGCCCTGCAGGAAGAGCATGCTGTTCCACATTCTGTTTAGCTTCTGCCTTGCAGACATTATTCCTATCTTTGCCTAAGTAGGATCTGGGAGGGGAGGAACATTAAAGTACATTATGAAAGATGGAAGAGCCTTAGGATACTGTAACAGGCCCACAGAAAAGAACAACTCTGAAGTCCTGGGAATGAGGGGCTCACCGTCATTATTTTCACCCACAACGACAATAAAGTAGTTCACGTAAAATGAACAGTGACATATGGAGTATTCAGGGAACTCAGACTTCCTATGTCAGACTACAAAGAGACAAAGAGGTTTTTTCACTGTTTATTTAATACTGTAAAAACAAAAGAACTCCCACATGCAAATAAAGGGGGGGATTTATATTTTATTAGTATTTCAACAGCCTTAAAATGACTAATGCACATTCCAGGTGATAAAGAAAAGTAAACATTCAAGTCAGAGCAGAGACTAACTCATCATTGAGCAAACTACATCATTTCATCAGTATGACCCAATCCTGCTATTCCAGTCCCGGGCCTGCTCAAAACAGCAAATGCCAATTGTGCAAAAGAAGTCCAATCTAGACTGAACACAAAAGGTTTGCTTATCTCTTCTCCCAGGACACCTCTGGAAAGAAACTGACTGCTTTCGGTGCAACTTGATCACCATCTCCCTGACCTACACTCCTGGAGGCACAACCTCAACTCTCAGAGGCCATTCCACTCACTGCAAGAGTGGAAGCTGCTGAAGTTACTACAGGCCTCACTGCTCTAGGTCAACTTTTCCAGCCCTTTGGGAAGTTAAAGATTCTAAGGCAACATAGAAGGCACGCAGGATACTGCACACACCACTAGGGCCATGACAAAATAACCCAAGATAGCAGCATGGCAGCTGTCTTTCGACAGCCCACACAACTACAGAATTTATCAGCAAGGAGAACAAGGAACAAAGTAGTTTTACAACAGGATCGTGTGATACGAGTTTTTACTTGACACATAAACTGCCAGGACTTTACAGAGCATCCAAAACAACCTTCTCACTTGGGCATACAAAATCCTATTTTACCTTTACTGCTTGTGCAAAAGAGCAGTGCGTTTTATCCTTGTTCACTGGCATTTATAAAAAGGAGGAGGAATTGCATAACACTTTTGCTCTCAATATCTGAGCAAGATTCCACCAGCAGGCCATATGTAATGCAATCTTTCAAAGTTGTAGTCATTCTGTCAGCTTGGTTTATAGCATCATCCCACCTTCCCCACATGGTGAAAGCTGGCAAGATTTATTTTAGTAACAGGAGTCTTAAAAGCAAAAGTTTCTCCTTCCCACAGGAAGTCCTAAAAACAGACTCCACTGGCCCACAACAGCAGGGACCTGATCCACAGGTAGCACTGCATGTGTTACAGCAAAATAAATACATAGGAATCTACCCCAGACAACAGCAAATCCACCATTTTCGGATAAATTAAACTCCAGCTGAATACTTGTTTCAGTAAACCTCTGCTCAGAACAGGGAGCTTATTCTACTGTCTCTGGCACCAAGAGCTCCTAGTTCTACTGACATTACAGTTTTCAGAACTCATTTTGTTTCACGTGAACTGATGTGGAATGGGTAGAGGGTTACCTCTGCTCAAAAATAATACACTCCATAGTTTTCATCTTTTCCCTGACTGTCAAAACTTGTTTCCGGTTTGTCTTAAGCCAACTGTTTTACATGAACAAGTCCAAAATTGGACAGGTTTATTTTCTGTTGTTTGGATTTCTATGGCATTGCTGTATGAGGTTTAGGCCAGTGGCCCACAGAATTGCGTCTCAAAACCATTGGAAAGAATATTGTCTTCCTGGAAAATATACAAACCGCATTATAGTACTACATAAAACATTTTATGGACTGCAAAACTGAAAAAAAGTCAAAAACCTCTGGGAACTGGAAAGAATATAAGTACTTTTGGCTGAACTTATTCAAGTTACAAATAAAAATGCCTACTGCTGACTTCTAAGAAATCTGCAGTTCTCTATCCTCTAGCTATTTGTTCTGATTTTAATATTAAAAGAAACCATGATTTATCTCATCATAAGCTCTGTATTAAAAATACAAGGGAGAAGAGAGGGAGAACTCACAAGTAAGTTTTTCTGCATCCTCCACCCCCAAATGATTACACAACTCTCACCCGCCTTCTTGTTCCTGTTCTCAACCATGACAATGCAAAGCTGGCAGGCTGCAGGCCACATGAACCAAGAAAGTATGTCCATCTTGGTCACGACTGAGCTCAAATGCCACGGCACACTTTGAAGCCAGCCCACAACTTCAAAACAGCCTAGGACAGCTTATTCAGATGATTAACCACCTCAAAAGCTCAAGCATCATTAAGACTCTGAGTATCCCTTGGATATTTAAGCAACTAGTCTTAAACAAGAAATCAGAGCCGACTCTAGCAAGTACAATAAGACACTGGCTAACAAAAATGGTAATGAAGTGTTTTATTAAAAATGCAGAAGGGAAAAAAATTTGTATCAGATTTTCCAGAGCATGCCATACATCTTCATATGTACCACAACTACAAAAGTGATGAGCTTTGCACTGCGTCTTTTGCTTTACCCACAGTGCAGATCTTCTCTACGCTCACCAGCCCAGAAGTTGAATGAGTCAAGACCAAGAAACAATGACCTATAGGGTCTGGAGAAGACAGACAGGAGAAGCAGTACTGACAGGGGCAGGACTAAAACAAAGAATTAGCTAATACCAATCATAAATCATGAGAAGCAGCTACACTGGCACCCCAAAATAAATGCTGTTTTGAAGTGTTATGTAAAAATATAACAATAAATTATTACTAAAAAATTGATTTAATGTGATATCAAGTCCAGTCACAGCACAAAATCTACTTTTCACACTGTTAAGTGGAAACCTCACTGTGTAATGCTGTGAGCAGAGTCTACTTCTCAAATTAATTTTTTTTCCAGAATCCTCTTTAGAAGGACCAAAGACTTCACACGCAGTCAACACACTGAACTACAAGTTTGCACAGTCAAGCTGCTACTTTCTTTTTTATAAACAAAAGTCTTGTGTGCATAAACAAAGCAAAGTGGAATCATGCCCATTGCTATCCATATGCAGTTCTTATTCTTGCAGACCCCTGGTCTCCCACTACTTTTCCACAAAATTCTGGCATATAACTCACTGCTGGAACAGAGCAAGGCCAAACACACGTAAGTGAAAGCAGAAATGTCTCTTTAAAGATGACTTTTTGAGATACTGTGTAAAAGAGAAGCATGGAAAAAAATGACTTAATGGATAACATGTTACTGTCATTACCTGCAAACAGAAGTCCTTTGAGCACACCCTGAAACTAAGGGATTAGACGGAAGGAAGACAAGGAGCAGGGGGATTGCACTGAGTCTTCTTGACTTTAAAAGATGGCTTACCATTGCAGACAGTTTAATTGGAGGAAGAAAACTTGTGAAAACAGGTAATGAAACAGGACTCTTATCCTTGATCTCAGTAGTACTTTGTTCATTTGGTTACTGTCATAGTGCAATACACCAGCTGCAACATTATTGACACATAAAACGTGCCAAGAAGGTTTAGCAAATACTCTATTTGGAGGGGAGACAAAAGGTCAAACTTCACCCAGTGCAAAACAAGACATTAAAATAAATAAATAAATAAGCCCCCCCTCTGAGATAAGTAAGTGAAGTTGTAGTTAATATATGGAATCTGAAAATTCACAAATAGGAAATTAGGCAATTGCCCCCACAGAT
Organism: Nestor notabilis; assembly: GCF_000696875.1. NCBI lineage: Eukaryota > Metazoa > Chordata > Aves > Psittaciformes > Psittacidae > Nestor > Nestor notabilis. Next base: position 25,603 of record NW_009911773.1, read on the forward strand.
GAGGTGAACAAAGTATAGCAGAGCCATCTGGGAAAGCTGGGACCGTGTCTGTTATAAGTGACAGAGATAGAGAAAGACCAGCACTACTCGGGAGTGAAAATACAGAGGAAACATGGCATAAAAAGTAGGAACTGTCTGTTCCTGTTGCCTATGCATCTGAAATACTGCCATTCCACAAGAATTTATGAGATTCACGGAAACTCTGAAAATAACAGAAATGAATTACAGAAATGTCTTTGAAGTTGAAAAACAAAACAAAGACTATAACCCATCCTAAGAAATAATTAAGGCCTGAAAAACAACACTATTAGAACGTGAAAGTTTTTAAAGCCTACCACTTTAAGTATTTATTTTTGGATAAGGGTGGAGGGAAGTTGGGGAGGATGAATCTGACACAAATCATACACTTAATAACCAGGGATAATGAAGAGAAACAAATAAACCAATTGAAAACAGCAGCTATATGTCAGTAAAGTTTTCAGATGACAGACTTTGACTAAGGTCTGGACTGGTTTGCTAAATGGAAGGAGAAGTAATGTTATCAACTGGTACTTTGTAAGTCAGATTGCAGAAAAATTGTACACAAAACAAAATTACTTGTTGGACAGTTCTGTTCCAGCACAAGAATGGATCATAATACTTAATAAATAATAATTTTAAAAAAAAAATCTTCTAATTTCTTCCACTGAATATTACATACACAATTAAAATCATTCTGCTGTTTATGTCAAATTATCTAGAGTGCTGTGTCCCAGATGTCATCAGCCATAGGTGACATTAAACAGCTAACACAGAAACTGAATTGCCAAGATGCTCATGGGTGCATTTTAATCATGTTCACAGAAATCAGAGGCTCTTGCTCAGCTATTTTTCTTTAATCATCCATATGCCCAAGGATAATATCCACCCTCAACTGCTGTTTTCATGACTTACTGGTGTTTATAGGGATGCCTTTTACATAGATAATCTTTTCACATAGAGAAACAAACTATTCTCTCTCAGGGAACACTGAATTATCATTATGCAAGTCTTAGATCTTTTAGTTCAATAGAAGTAGAAAAAGACAATTCATTGTAAGTAAAGGAATAAAAGTTTCTGCAGGCCTATATCTGCAACATTTCCACATAGAAGTGGCTGTACCACAAGCCAGCAGCACGTCTTCCACACTACCCCTGTAAACAGACACACTTACACACATGCTGCATCATCCCATTCTGTGCCATCACGGAGTCCCAAGATTACCTGAGCCTACAGACAGTACGTGTCAGACAGTGATACTATTATGTGGCTTAAATACAGTTTAAAAAAAAACCAAAAAAAACAACAAAACAAAAAAACCCCAAAAACAACCCCTGCACATAGTCTTATCAATATAACTCCATTCTCTCTCTTGCGTTGACAAATCTTTTTAACATTAACATAAATTATAGCTTTTAATTACTTGTAGCTTTTATTCTTCTGCTCATCTCTTAATTACATACACTTAAAGTCAATTCAAATTAAAGACCTTTCAGTTCTTCCACTGTCCAAACCTCATTTAACAGATGCACTCGCCTGGGTTACCTAGAAACTGCCAGCAGCTTCGTTCAGATACAAATCACTTGTATATTTCAAGTACCTCCAGTGAAACAAAAAATAGATAATATCTGTTTCTCAAACTGTCAACTCAGGCTTTTTGCTTCTCCTCCCCCCGCCAGTTTCTCTACTTCCCTTCTGCTCTCTGCTTTCTCCAACAGATGCTCCATACACTTGTCCCCAAGTCCAATGCAACAAGGAGCTCTGATCTAGCAATGACTCCTCAGTTTGACTGCCAGCTGTTGAGATCCCATTTTCTCCACTCCAGCACAGCACTTACAAGTTGCATTTTGCTGTAGAAGAATCCAGGAAGCTCCTTAAAGAATCAGAGGAGCTTTAAAAAGAAACTGGAATCCAACAAGAGGACATAGCCCATTACCTATATATGGAAACAAGCTTGCCTTTAAATATTGAAAGTGGCGTTAGAAACAAAAAGGACGTGCTTTGAAAGGTAGCCCACCTTTTGCCTGCTTATCAAAGAATGAGTATTTCCTTCTGTAGTTATCCAAGGAGATTTAGAAGTGAGCCCCCTCTGAAGCCAGGTGGCATCCCGGAAAATGCAAGAACATATGGCAAATGTCACAGTTGACATTAATGCCAACTAGATGCTACAACAAATGTGCAGGACTGGTGTTTTCACTCTGAGAACAGGAGAGGCAAGGGAAATGTAAAATACAGCCAACAAGAGAAAAGATCTGACTAAGAATAACCTTCTTTACCAACAAATGAAAAAGTTTTATCTTGGAACATCAGAGCACTAATAATCAGATCTGGCAGGGGTAACAGACAGCACTCCTGAGACCAGGTCTTTTTATTCAACATAGATTCACCCACTTATGTATGGAAAGACGATATTTTGATCTTCAAGAGCAGGGTCAAAGCATGTAAAACACATTATTTCCCCCAATATTCCAACACAAAGCAAGCGAGAACCTTTAGGACAAGCAAACACACACACAAAAACAACTTACCAAAACAGTATCCGTAAAATGTTTGCGACCAGTAGCACTAGACAGACGTAGGTGGAGAAGCCCTCCGCGTTCTGTGTCCGACGGATGTCTCTGTACTGGGGAATGTAGGGCACCACGCCGCCGAACACCATGGCCCCCGCAGCACCCCACGACACCAGCTGCTGCATTGGGACCAGCAGCC
>NW_009911774.1:0-212 GCF_000696875.1 Nestor notabilis
AATCTTTGGCAGATGGTGATGTGGGTCCCTGGGGACAGGGCTGTCTGCGCGAGGGAGGTGAACCTCACTGTGTCCCCCACCCCATCCCGGGGATTCTCCTGCTGCAGGTGAGCCGGGTGTTGCGCCCAGGGGGCTGCTTCATCTCCATCACCTTCGCACAGCCCCATTTCCGCAAACCCCACTATGCCCAGGAGGTCTTCGGCTGGTCCCTG
>NW_009911775.1:0-1799 GCF_000696875.1 Nestor notabilis
GCGGCGCGCTGGCCTTGCCGGCCTTCTTCTGCTCCTGCTCCCTCTCCAGGCGGAGCTTCTCGTGCTGCTCATGCTCCTCTGCAACAGAGACACCGACAGTGATTAATGGCCCTTCCCCATCCAAGGCCTCTCTCTAACCAGGCTGGTGACAGAGGGACACGGAGCCTGCAGCAGGACCCGCGCCCCCGGAGACCCATCCCATGTCCCAGCCGTGCTGCACCTTCCGCTCACTGCCCTTTCCCTCCAGCACGGGCTATTTAAATACAACCCGTGTGCTGCTCCCACGGTCACCCTTGAGGCCAAGCTGCCAGGGGATCCTGGCCCCTCCACATCTGCAGCAACCCCACCGTCACCAGGGACAGGACACCACTGTCCACATGGAGAGAAACATCCCGGATCCAGTCACTTCCCACTCCCAGGGTCCAACACTGTGAGGCCTCTGCCAGAGGCACACATTTCTGAGCTGAACAAGGGTGATGGACCTCGGAGAGCTGCAGCAGGACCCGGCAGGAGCTTGTGTTTGCTCCTTGGAGGGATGTGGTGCAGGAGCAGGATCAGTCCCTGCCTGCTTTTGCACATGCTCGCAGGGATGGACTCAGCACCCCAAGCGATAGCTACTTTACAACCTTCTACAACCCAAAGCCCTCCCTGCTTGTGCCCGCATGCAAATGCATCCCTGTGCTCTACTGCAGAGCAGCAGAGATCAACCCACAACAAAACTTCCCCATTTTTAACTTGGCAAAGAGCGATGGAGCATCTTACCAAGGAGCCCACGCGGCTGTGACAGCCCCGGGACCACACCGTGTTCACCTCCAGGGAGGAAAGGACGAGCCCGGAGCCCAGCCCCAACTAACAGCACCCAGGGACAAAACGTGCATTTCGGGACCACGTCCTCACCCAGAGCCAGTGCGCGGGGACCAGGAAACCTCAGAGCCAGGATCCCGGTTCCCCCAGCACTGACCCAGGACACCCAGCGCCAGGAGGTAACTGCAGCGGGTCGCAGCCAACCACGCGTGCAGGGCAGGGCAGGCTCCTGGGGTTAAAACACCCTGTACTTCATAGCAGCAAGTGTAAATCTTTGCTCAGGGGACATTACACTGACGCAAACCCATCAGGGCGCTCCTTTATGCTGGCGGGTTTTGTTCGAGCTCTTGAACTTGGCTTTGATGTGTGTATGTCCCTGTGTGTTTTTAGAACACCAGACAAAGTAAATGAAATCTGTGTGGCCTGACTAGGAAAATAAACCTCCTTAAATGGATCCAGGTCTCCCGCGTCAATTGTGTGAACATGGCACAAATGACATTTATTTATACAAGTCCTGTGGCGCCAGCGGCCCCACATCTCGACAGCTCACAGCCTTCATCAAACACCCCAAACCCGCTGTCCAGGCCCCACAGCCTCCAAGGACTGCAACAAAAACTGCACGCCAACAGCATGCCTGGAGCTGTGACTTCTTCACAGCAGCGCAAGAGTACATGGAAACTAAACCCTTGCTTGTCAAAAAAGGGGTCAGAGCAATCCTGTGTATGGTCTGATGTCCTGTCTGACACAGTGGCCAGTACCAGGCAATCCAGAGGAAGCTCCAAGAATATCCCAAAAGAGCCTGTCCACAGGAGGAGTTTGGGGTTGACCACACAGCATCCCTGCCCCAGACCCACGGGTGATGTGGTTTCATAGGATCCCGGCGCAGTTTGTGTTGAAAGGACCCTAAAGCTCCTCCAGCTCCAACCCCTGCCCCGGGCAGGGACACCTTCCACTAGAGCAGGTTGCTCCAAGACCCTGTGTCCAGCATGGCCTGG
>NW_009911775.1:1819-3268 GCF_000696875.1 Nestor notabilis
ATGGCTGGCCGTGCTCGAGATGCGATGAGGACAGCAGAACCTGCCCGCGCTGCGCTCGCTCCTGCCCTGGCTCCCGGTGCGAGCACCACGACAGCAGAGGGGAGGCTCTGCAGAGCCCAGCTCCGGCTGATGGCAGCGACTGCAGCGCCCGGGAGATTCCCAGGAGCGATTCCCACGGCCGGGGAAGCCGGGGGGAGGAAGGGAGGTGACACGCACGCTGCTCATCGGGAGTGTTTATGTAGATGTCTCTGCAAAGCAGGTGCAGCCCCGAGGCTGCTGCCAGCGAGGCCTCTGGTGCCGCGGATCTCCAGTCCCCTTCAGCCAGAGTTTATGTCAAGGATCACTTTGTGGCAGCCAAACCTGGCACCAGTGCACCGCTGCCCTCTGCATCCCATCTGTGCGCAGGCGAAAGGGACTCTGCTGTGGCCCCTCCTGCCAGTGAGAGGACTGAAGGGTCTCCAAGCCCTCCTTTCCTAACACACCCCGCTCGGGACAGAAACGCTTCCACTGAGCTATCACGCTCTCCAGCTCCTGCTCACTTTGTACTCAGACCTTGCCAACAAACTAGAGACAAGGTTTACAAAAGCCCCCTACAGCTCTGGTTTTCCATATGAAACCAGGTACCACCCCTTCACAGATAGAGACACAATGAAAGGTGCTCAGACACACACGGCTCATCCTTGCACATGAGGTGCACTCGGTGCAGGAGCTTCTGCAAGCCCAGTATGTAGGAAGTGCACAAGGACACTTCTTGGGCCACCAGGGACAGCTGAACCAGGAGGTGCCCACCAAAATGATGTGCAATTCCCACTCATTCTTGACATTCCCGTCAAAGAGTCTGTGGACCGAACAAACCAAGGGAGAGAACCAACCCTCAGGGGGTCTGAACCACAAGTGAGGCACGAGGGGACAAGGAACCCCCCTGCCCACACCACATCACCTGCCAAAGGGCCCACATCATGAGAGAGGGGACCTCAGTGCCACCCTACGGGAGGACAACAGCAGCGCCAGCAGCAGCAGGATGGAACAGCAAATCTCGTCACAGGAGGACACACAACAGGGTCAGTGCTCCTGACCGGGGGACTGGGGCTATTTTAGGGCCCCAATGGCCCAGGAATACACAGTGCCAGGCACTCTTAACTGCGTTACCTCATAATCCACAGGGTTTAAATGTGCCTCCTCTCTCTTGTGTGCCCTGGCAATGGCCCTGTCAGTGACAGCCAAGGCAGAGCCACACGTGCTCCGGGGCCAGGGCATGTCCCGGCGCCTCCCGCCCCACTGGCGCTGCAGGAGCGCTGCACGAGGAGCAGCACTGCAGTGCCCTTTCATGCTCCCGGTTTCAGCAGGGACACTCAGCACTCACCAACGGTATGTGCCTTTGTGTAACCCAGCATCGTGCCCCTGCTGCGCTTAAAGGTCCCTCCCCAGCACAGAGAGAGAATACACCAG
>NW_009911775.1:3387-5808 GCF_000696875.1 Nestor notabilis
CAAAACCAGTCCGGGATCCTATGACCAAACTCCACCAGCGGCTGGGCACTGGCAGGTAGTTCTGCGGAGCAATTTTGTGAGGAGTCTCAAGTGCCTCTGAACCATCCAACGCTCTGGAGCCCCCGCTGCACACCATGAGCCACTGTGGGCCTGGGAAGAGGGGCCTGGATTCCCCTCACAGCGGTTCTGCAGCACCATCACCCACAGGAGTCACTCCTGGTTCTAAGGTGCCGGGGACAGGAGGAGCCTCCAGATAGTCTCCATGTCCAAGGCTGGCCTGGCTGCACTCAGGGAGGGGACTGCTGCGCTGGGAGGAAGGGCAGGCTGGAGCCTGAGGTTTGTTTCTGTTTCTGCAGGTCCTGACTCTGCAGGGAAAAACCAGGAAAGGGAAGATAAGAGCCATCAGCAGCACTGGAGAGCAGCAGTGCCGGAGCCAGGCAAACCCTGAGTCATAACAACGCTGCTGACACACGGGGCTGCGCCAGCAAACAGCCTCTGACAGTGCCCAGGAACCAGCCGCAGCACTGAGACCCCCTCGAAGTGTGACCCCCTTCTCTGAGGCCCTCTGAGTCTTGGTTGACAACAGCACAGCACAAGCCCAACTTCCCTCTCCCACCTCCGCTAAGGGCACTTTGTGTGGTGTTCACCCCTTTGCAGCCCTGAGACACAGCGCTTCAGCCCTGGATCCCCCGAGGAGAACAAAGGGCTGCACCTTCATGCCAGGCTTGTGCGGGGGTTTTCACAGGCTGCTCTAGGGAACGAATGGAAATGTGCTGGTTACCCTTCCCAATCCTACCTCCACACTTGAAAAGGAGTTGAGAATCCCAGGGCATCCCATCAAAGCACTATACACAGGCACACAGGAGCAGCTTTCCTGAATCATGCAAACTGGCTGCACCAGGGCAGTTATCCCTGAATGCACACAGGCATCCTCCCCATCACAGTGCAAGGCTCTTCCCAAAGTTAGCATCTAACTCAACAGCCAGTGTGTGATACCAGGCCATTGCCAGAACACGGATGCCGCGTGTGAGCTGGTCCTCCTCCTCCTCCTCCTCCTCACCCACCAGCACTGGCGGGTGGCACCGCAGCCAAAGGAAACCCTTCTGCTCACCACACGCCTTGTTGTCAACCCCGTGCCATTAAGATGTGCCAAACTGGCAGGAGCTGGCGAAGAGGAGCTGGGGAAGACGGGACTGTGTGCTCACCACCCTTGCTGGCAGCGTTCACAAACATGAAAGGCTGTGAACGGAATGGAGCGGCACCAAGCAAAGCAGAGAGCAAAGCTGAGTGGGGTCTATGGGAAAAACCCTGAGAAAACAAATACGAGTTACTTGCAATTATAAATAAATCTGTTTTCTTAGACATGAAGCATTCTTGGATTAACCTAAATTCAAGGAAATCGGCCACCCTGTAGTTCGAGTCAAATGTCTCTGGAGTTTGCAAGTAATACAGAACAAAAGGACCTGGGTTGTGGTTTTGTGGGTGTGTAAATGTGCATTTACATGCACGGGAGCCACATGCTTACAGAGAAAGGGTCAGCACAAGAGCGTTATGAAGCATAGAAGAGCAGATGCGGATGGAACAGGAACGTTTCAACATCTTGACTCCCAGAAGCATCAGAAACACCGGAGTACGAGGCCAACGCGGTGGATATCCATGGTGTGTCTGTTCCTGCTGCATTCCCACAGCTTAACAGCATGAGGAACGTGCAACATCAACTATCTCTACCCCAATCTGTTCAGTTTATCCCCCAAACAGCATTACTACTATATCATCATTTACATGACACGTGTCATCGCGCAGAACGGGTCTGCTGAGCGTGTAAGAGTTCAGACCACGAGCCAAACCCCGGAGGTTTCACATCTCTCTGCACACACCTACATAAAACCATCTCAGGCATTTGTAGGAACCTGTCACACGAGCCCAGCACAAAGCATGCAGCAAAGCCAGGGCTACTCACAGGATCCAGCCGGGACGCGCAAGGAGCACACAAGCAAAAGAGCCTCCAAACCCACTACTTTACATCAGTAAATGGCAGGATTTCACCCCAGCCACACTGGTGAACCCAAACAGCACCACAACTGCCCAGAGCAGCAAACAGCCCTCAAGAGCTGAAGGCACAGGAGAAGAGCTGCTCTGGTTATAAATTAAGAAGACCACAGCCTCCCTGGGTTAATTTTCCACTGGTGGAAGAGGCTGAAGGAGCAGGAAAAGCCACCGCACACCTGCTGGAAAAGAGACCTGACCAAAGGCACCGAGCACAGCCCGGGAATGGGGCATTCTGTGGCACGTTTGGAGGCGCCTGGACACTGCGTGTGCTCACGGAGACCCGCTCCGGGGGGGAACACCGCAGGACCTGGCTCCAAAGCCGAGGGCCGCATCCCCCGCAGCCCTGTGAAATGCAGCACGTGCTGCAGGAGG
>NW_009911776.1:0-5760 GCF_000696875.1 Nestor notabilis
GGGGTGGTGGCAGCCACCTGCCTCCCTTTGGGGCTCCCTGGCTGGGAGCAGCATCACTGCAGAGCCCTCCCTGCTCCGTTATCCCTTGCTCGGGCGCTGAGCTCCCGGCTGGGGGGGACGGGACAGGAAAGGAGGAAAGCTTCCTCTCGCTGGGTCGTGGCCAGCATTCCCGGCTCCCGGTGTCACACCCTCTCCCAGCTGTTGCTGCCGGAGCATCGTGCTGCCAAGAGAGCCCCGGCGATGGATGCTCCGTGACTCCTTCCCCTCCCCTCGCCCTTAAAGCCAGCGGGGAGTGAGCGGTGCTGTGCCTGCAGCAGGGGCCGTACGGAGCCTTCAGCTCAGCAGCTCCTCTTCCTCACCAGCCACGGGGTGACCCTGGCACCCCGACATCAGCGTCCCCGGCACGGAGCGTGGCACTGCATGAGGTATTGGGAAAGGTCACTGGGATGCTCAAGATACTGGGGGAATTGGGGTGTGTTAGTGTGGGAGAGGATGGGATGGGTCCCAGCCCATGCAACCTGCCCCACCAGAGCCACGTTTCTCATGGGGTTTACTGCTTTTGGGTGTGAAATGCATTTATTGCTGCCGGGGGGATGCTTTGCCCGGTGCATTGGGGTGCAAAGGGCTTGCGTCCCACTGGAGACCTGCTGCATGCCACTGGCATGGCACACTGCATCACTGCCTCCCGCTCCATCCTCGGGTCCCGGGAGCGGGATGCCGGCATGCTGGTCACAAGCCGCCCGCGTTGGCACATCCTGGACCGGTGCAGACGTCTGTGGTTTTTGTGTCTCTTCTCCTTTCCCCACGCTGGACCCGTCGAACATCAGCACATTTCCTCCTGATTCAGCCAGAGGGGATGTTGCAACTCGGTGTTGTGCAAAGAGCAGCAATTCCTCTTTTAGCTCCTGTGGGAGCTCGGCCACGTGCAGCCGGGGTAACGTCCCCACCTGCACCGGGCATGGTGGTGGCCGCAGAGGGCATCGCTCCTCAGTGGGTATTGCCACTGTCCCCGCTCGGGTGGCAGTTTTCCGGCTGCCACTCTGAGGAAATCGGGATTTCTCCCTTGTGGATGGCGCTGGGAGGCAGAGAACACACCGATGCTGGTGAAGGAGCTGCTCTGCCCCAGGGGTGCTGCTGGCTCCCATTGAACGGGATGCTCCTGGTGCAGGTGCACAGTGATGGATTTTGGTCCACTCACTGCATGTGTGCGTGTTTTATTGCCCATCTCCCTCTGGACGGGTGTCTCTGGCTCGGAATGGAGATCTGTGGCCATCCAGGCTCAGTCCTTGCTGGATCACCATATATGCACCATGCATGCCACAGGCAATCACCATCTACTTGCAGGCACAGCACCGAGGCCAGGCTGGTGCTTGGTGCTGTCCCTCTGCTCGGGGTCCCAGCGCAAGCCAGGATGGACTGATTCATTACTGGGATCAGCAGCTGGATCCAGATCCACCTTGGTGCATAGGGCCCGTCTGGATAAATAGCTGGGAACAAGCAGGACCTGGCCAGTGTGCCGGAGGGCACAGCATGGTGATGGGGGGAGAATGAGCTCCCTTTCTGCCGTGCATCCCAGGCATGGCTTTGGGTTACTCCTCTTCCTGTGTTTTAGATCTAGGAGCATCCCAAGTGATGGGGCAGGAACATGGGGGTCTGGGAAGCAGGGATGTGGGGCAGCCTGAGGTGGAGATGCCCCGTCCCATATCACAGAGCACCCTTTGGCAACCAGGCCACTGGCGAGGGATGCCTGGGGGATCCCATGGGACTCCTGTGCAGGCAGCACAGGGGCCATGGTGGATGGGGGACAGCACAGAGGGCAGCTGGTTGCCTCATCCCCTTTCTGTGTCCAGCTGAACCATGCAAAAAGGCTCCTTTCCCCAAGTTCCCACATCCTGCCACAGAGCATCGCTTCCCCTTCCCAAGCGCTGCCCATCTCCGTGCTCAGCCCATAAACCAGCTGCTTGTGTTGGTTTATTCCTCATCCTCCCATCAGCAATACGTGTCTTGTGCCCTTCTCTGCATGGAAAAGCTCAGCAACAGCCCAAGGAGCTTCCACTGGGATGATGAAGCCATGTAACCCTGGGGTTCTTTGCATTGTAGCCCTAAGGAGGTGATAGAAGAAGCAGAGATGTGCTCCAAATCCCAAGCTCAGGTACATGCCTTTAGGTTTATATATATCAATAGGAATGTATGTAGTTGTATGTATTTGGAAGCGAGGGTTTGGCTGCGGGATGGAAATCATTGCTTTTCCCAAAGGCTTTGCAACTAGTTGAGGTTTTTTGGTGCCCTGTTGTTATAAAGTGGGTTTGGGTTTGGCACAACTGGTGGGTAGTGGCTTCCATGGTCCCATGGTGCGCACTGGGACCCTGGAGGCCACCCCCCCGCCCCATCCTCACCCCAGATCCCTATTTTTGCCTATTTCCCATCGAATCCCCATCTCTGTCAGACAAGAGCTTTGCAGCCTTCACTAATGGGATCTCCCACAGTGTTTTTCCATGTGGGAAAGGAACCGGGTGTGAATTTGAAGAGGGGGAGGAATGTCCTTCTAGTACCCCCTTAGAAGGGACAAGGAGAACAGGGGGGCTTTTCTTTGCTGTGCTGATCAGCATGCAGCTGGGTGAGCAGCTTGCAGCTGCGAGCGGAGGATGCTCCTAAGGATCCAGGGTGACTTTCTCACATGATGAGGGCTGAGATTTGCTTGTCCCTCATCCTTGGCAGCAGAAGGGACAGAACTATTTCCTTTTTCCTTGGTTTCCTTCCTCTTTTGTACCCTCAAAATCCGGAGCTAGTTGAGAGCAGCCCTGCAGGTGGCATGTTTTGCATCTCTATCTTGTCCCCAGAGCTTGTGCTGTCTTTGTCCCTAAGCAGCCATGGTAAATCCCAGGTCATAGTTAGGGACTTGCTGAGCTGATGTGGTGGACTGGGGAGGATGCTCTGAAAAAGGGAGTTTTATTGGTCTTTTTATTGCCTGTAAAGTGCCAGGAGAGCCTGGGATTAATAACAACCCAGATATAAAAATATATATAAAAATAAGACAAGAAGAGGATATGAAAGAACTTTTATTATTTCAGAAGCACGTCAAGTCATCTTAAGCTGCACAGCAACACAGACTGCCCTTTTTAAAGGGAATCTTTGCTTTGGAGATAAAAATGCCTAATATTGCCTGGAGAAGAGAAGCCTCTGGGGAGACCTTACAACAGTCTTCCAATACCTAAAAGGGCCAACAAGAAACCTGGAGAGGGGCTTTGGGCAAGGGCCTGTAGGGACAGGACAAGGGGAATGGCTTCAACCTGCCAGAGGGGAGACTGAGATGAGCTCTGAGGCAGAAGCTCTTCCCTGTGAGGGTGCTGAGGCGCTGGCACAGGGTGCCCAGAGAAGCTGTGGCTGCCCCATCCCTGGCAGGGTTCAAGGCCAGGTTGGACACAGGGGCTTAGAGCAACCTGCTCTAGTGGAAGGTGTCCCTGCCCGGGGCAGGGGTTGGATCTGGAGGAGCTTTAAGGTCCCTTCCAACACAAACCAGTCTGTGGTTCTATGATTTTCCTCTTTAATCCTCCACCCTTCCCAAGAACAGAAAGTTTGGGGAGCAAAGGGTCGGACTTTTACTAATGGGGTTGCTCTTAGCAACCCAGGCACTTTGTGCCAGGGAAGGGCAGGCTCCTTTACCCGGCTCCTGCAGCAGTTTCACCCTTGCATGACCTGTGCTTTGAGGTTGAACCCCAGTTTCTGGCTGGATTTGGGTGTTCTCTCCACTAGGGTGACCCCGCACTGTGATGGGGAACAGCATGTAGAGACCCATCCCATCCTATCCCATCCCATCCCGACCCGTCCTGCCCTGCGCACCCTGGCAGGCTCTGCCCAGACAAACACTGACTCATGCTGTTATTCTGTCCCACCCTGGGCACAGCCGGGGTTTTTGAGGCTGCCTTTTCCAGCTATTCCCTTTTTTTCCCTGTTCACATGGGCTGGGAACGGAGCCTTAGCTGGAATGCAGGGAGCAGCCGGGGGTGCCGAAGGCAGACAGGAATGGGGGTCCTGGCAGAGCGAGGAGCCGAGGGCTGCTCCATGGAAGTGAAACTGGGATGCATGAGTGCCATGGATGCAGGTAGGGCTTGGACTTCCTCACCCCCCACCCTGGGGCACAGCTCGGTGCCTCAGTTTCCCCTGTGGGAACTCACTTTGTTCCTTCCCTTTGCCTTGGGGGTCCCCTGCTGCCAGTGGCTTGGGAGATGCCAGCCTGAATCCTCGCTGGCAGGAGCCCATGTGCTCGGTGTTGGGTTGATGTGGCTGGTCACGGGGCTGCTGCCGCCTCTCCCTTTGCATCCCGCATCCCTGTCTCCTTCTCGTCTGGCTGGAACTGGACGGAAGGTTCAGGGATGGGTGGCAGGGCTGGGAATGTGGCTGGGAAGCAGGTTTTGGGCAGGCCAGAGGGTCTGGGTTTCGCAGTGGTGTGGTCTGAGCTCCGTTGCGATGGGCATGTGGCTGGTTCACACCAAGGGCTGGGGCTCCATCCCCTGGGCATCCCTGTAGGGATGCTGCGCAGCATCTCTCCCTGCGGAAGCTGTTGCCATGGCAATTGCTGGTTAAAAGAAGGGTGAATTGGAGCTGGGTACCCAGAGACACTTTCCCATTCCTCTTGTTTTCTTGCTCCCCTGAGTGCTGGCAATCAATCCCTCACACACAACTGGGAGCTGCCACTGCGGGGCTGGATGCTGGCTCCCACCAAGATGCTGGATCCTTCCCATCTAACACTAGGATGCCAGAGGGATGAGTGGGGTGGCCTCAGGTGCCAGTTTAGGATGGGTCATGCACCCATCTTCCCTAGGGTATGCCTCCACTGACAGCAATGGGAGTTTGCTGTGCTCAGGATCCATCCCACAGGATGGGGTTCGAGCTTGACCAGAGCAATAAGCTCCCATGGGACTGGGACCAGTGTCTGCTGTGGGGGAATCCAGTGCTCCAGGACCAGGGGGACATTGAGATGCTGCTTCTCCCCGTGCCCTTCCCAAAGCTCCTCAGACGAGCAACCATGTGTTCCCCCCAAACATCTGCCTGCAATTCCCATCTCCAGGATCAGGGCTGCGGGGGCAGCCTGGCTGCTCCCACGTGTGCCGGAGGAAGCGGGTTTGGGGTTTGGGACCTCAAACTGCTGCTGGGAAGGAGGGGAATGCTCCAGTGAGACAAAGGCAGAGCAGCTGCAGGGGCTGGCAGGCGTTGCAGAGCCCACCCTGCCCATCCGCCTGCTGCCCAGGCAGGGTTGTCCTGTCTCTGCATGTCCTTTGCACCCTGTGGATGCTCTGAGGTGGGATAAGCACTAACCCCGGGGCACCCCCAGTTTCCCCAGTGCTGGGGGGGTGCTTGTGGAGCCCTGTGCACAAGCATATGCTGGTCCCATCCCAATTTCAGAGCATCATGCGGGTAAAAGCGTGATGTACTTTGACAGCTCAGGCAGGATCTGGTGTGCTCAAAAGCTGCTCTGCTCATTTGATTTGATTTCATTTGATTACTTTTCCCCCTCAACCTGTATCAGTGCTTCAATAAAAGCATTGCCCGCAGGCTTCGGGGAGGCAGAAGGCAGGAAGCCTGTTTGTCTATAAATGCCTGGTGCAGGCAGCACCCACCGCCAGGGTGCTGAGCATCCCTTGTCCTCCTTGGACACGGCCGCATCCCGCCATGCGGATCCGGCCGTTTCCCTGTAGCCCCGGTCACATCCGTCCCCCGCCCGTCTGTGCTGGCCTCGGACGAGCTCTTGCTCAGACAAAC
>NW_009911776.1:5791-6507 GCF_000696875.1 Nestor notabilis
TCCTGTTGCCTTCCCAAGAACAACATTCCTGACCTCATCCTCCCCCGGTGCGCGCCGGGATGCTGGCGATGCGTGAGCCGCCCGTCGGGAATCCCGCCCCGGCGCCCACGGGCTGGACTCAGCCTTCCCTGGGTACCAAGACAAATACAGCTGCGGGAATGACGGGGCCGGCGGCGGCTGGCTGCACCGAGAGCCTATTTTGGGTAGATCCTGTGCTCATGCTTGTTGAGGTAGGAGGACAGAGATGAATAGACCAAATGGAGAGAAAGTGGTTTTGGCTCGAGCCGGGTATTTGCAACCCCGAGAGGCGCGTTGGAACGCTCTTATGATTGTGGCTTTGTCTTTAATTCCAGACTTTGGGATTTTTCTGCAGTGAGAAATGGGAGGTTTCGTGCAGTCATCCCACAGGCGCTCTGGTTTTGGGAAAGTTTAGGGAGGCAGGTGGGAATTTGCTGGATGATTTCCCACCGGGTCTGTGCTCTGGCTCCCGGTGCCCAGAGACGTCTTCGAAGGTTCATGGTGGGTTTGGCAGCTCCCTGCCCATTGCCTCGGGGTTTGCGATGGCTCCATATGAGCCCTGGAAACCAACCCATCATCTGCCAAACCCCATGGGGAAATAGAGCCCTGCTGCTGCTCTCTCTGGCCACCCTCATCCTGAGCGGGAACCAGGGACAACCCCGATAGAGGCTGGGAGGGGCCTTTTACCCACCTCCTTT
>NW_009911776.1:6538-9827 GCF_000696875.1 Nestor notabilis
TTACCCCACTTACTTTGTCTGTCTGCCTTGAGAAGCGCAGCAAACATGAGGCCTGGTGGTGAGGGGCAGGGGTCCATCCCCCAGGTCCCTTGCTCACCCTAGGGGTGACCCCATGGTGGCAATGACAGGCTGGTGGCGTTTCTTGGGAGCTTCTTCCCCAAAAAGAGCAAAATCGCAGAGGAACTTTGCTGTCTCTGGATGAGGATGGTGGGATGAGACGCTACAGGGTGGGATGCACATGGGGCTCTGTGCTTCCCTTCTGCAACTTTGCCTTTGGAAAGGTGATGACAAGAAACCTGCTGATCCATAAAGGCAGTGGTGGGGATAGCTCATTACCCAGGAACATGAACAGTCAGCGCTGTAGGAGCCAGTTCTGCTGATACTTCACCGGATCATCAACTTTAATTCACCCTTTTGACGATCAAGGTTCTGCTGGGTCAAGGCCTTCTCCCAGCCCAGGCTAATTCACAGGCTTTGCACTAAAACCTTATTTATTCTGGCCACTTCTCCTCTCTGGGAGTGCGGGAAGGGGGGAGGCCATGGGGCTGTGGTTTAAGCCCCTGGCTGGTGGGAGCGGTGGGAGCAGCAGCAATTGCAGGAAGGAACAGGAGGAAAAGCCCTGGGAGAAACAATAGGTTACAACACAAACACCACGGGGAGCTCAAAGCAGGGCTGGTGGGGAGGGTGATGCTCAGGGGGGGACCTTTGAGTCCTGAAAGCAGGAGGGTCCAGCCTGGATGGGTAGAGCCATGTCCCTCCTGCAAGGACAAGGTTGGGTGCCATGCCCTGTGCTGGGGCTTTGCTGTTTGGCTCTGGTGGCTCTTGGCATTAACCCACTGTGACTGTTCCCAGGGGAGCGGTTGAATCCATTTAACACAGGGCTCTAAGTTCCTGGTGGAGGCCGGATCCTGACCATGGCAAACGATGCTGCTGGTTGTTGCAATTAACTTTTTAAAGCGTGCTGGGCACCGATTTAATCAGAGAAATACCAGTGGGAGAGCCCAGGCACCTCACTGGTATTTATGGCTTTGATTAATTGTAGTAACACTACTGTGGGCTTGATTGTAGGGTTCTGTGCATGTACCTCCCAGTGCTGGTGCTGAGTGTACAGGACAGGATGGCTGTGCTGCACAGGGTTAAATCACTGCATGGCAGAGTCCATTTCCTCCCTTAGCCCCACATCCGAGGGGGAATGGCCTTTTGTTTAATCTCAGCTTTAACGTTACAGCTCTGTCCCTAAACCTGTGTGGAGGGAGCTGCCTGTGTGCTGTGGGACACTGAACTGCTGCTTCTCCCCAGATCCCCCTGGACATCGGCTGTGCCAAAGAGGAGAGGTGAGAGGTTGTGGCACTAGTTCCACAGTGACATCGGTGGGGCCCGTGGTGAGTTGCTTGCTGGGTTTTCGGTCCAATCTGGGTGCTGAGGAGGAAGGAAGAGCAGAGCCATAATACTCTGCAGACTGGAAGGGCTCAGAGCTGTTAATGGGCTGTTAATAAGTAGCATCCTCGTTTTAATCCTGGAAGTAGGCGGGTAAGAGGCGTTTTTTGCAGGATGAGGCTGCAGCCACATCCTGGAGGAGACAAGGGGCTGAATCACGTCCTGCAGCTCAGGGAGCTGATGGCTCTTGGCTGGGAGGTGGAAATCCAGTGAGGAGCCACAGGAGCATCTTCCTCCGTGGCCTGCAACAGGGTTCCCATGGGATTCCCTATACGTGTGTGCTCCATCCCCTGTCTTCATGGCCCCTCGTGCCCGCGCAGGTTGGGGGCTGGTGTCCCTCCTGTGGGCTGCGCTCGCTGTGATTAAAACCATGTGTTTGCTCAGCAGAAACACAGGGAAGCATCACCACCAGACAGCCCCGGACTGGCCAGGCTGCGGTTTGCGTTCAGATAATGGCACTTTCCAATTTGTCCAACTACTTGGATGATGTTGATAACTACAGTGACTACCCAGATTACACCTATGAGGAGACCAGCAGCGTGTGGACAGACCCATCCCACGACCCAAAGGACATTGCAAGGATCCTCTCTGTCATCATCTACAGCGTGTCCTGCGTATTGGGCATCCTGGGGAACGGCCTTGTCATTGCAATCATAACTCTGAAGATGAAGAAGTCAGTCAATGCCATCTGGTTCCTCAACCTGGCCGTCGCTGACTTCCTCTTCAACATCTTCCTGCCCATAAACATTGCTTACACCGCCATGAGGTACAACTGGATCTTCGGGACAGTCATGTGCAAGCTCAACTCCTTCCTCCTCATCCTGAACATGTACACCAGCGTCCTTCTGCTCACCACCATCAGCTTTGATCGCTACGTGTCAGTGGTCTTCCCCGTCTGGTCTCAAAACCATCGGTCGACCAACTTAGCCTATTTAGTTTGCTTGATCATCTGGACCATCGGCATCATTATGAGCTGCCCATCTCTTGTCTTCCGAGACACTGCGCAAGCCCATAACTCCGTGATCTGTTTCAGCAACTTTTCCCTCTCCAGGAATAGGTCTTACCAAGCCCTGGCGCTGATGAGGCACCGAACGGTGAACATCACCAGGTTCCTCGCAGGCTACGTCCTCCCCATAACCATCATCACGTTCTGCTACATCGCCATCGTCTTCAATCTGCGTCGGAACCGCCTCGCCAAGTCCAAAAAGCCCTTCAAGATCATCGTCACCATTATAGTCACCTTCTTCCTTTGCTGGAGTCCCTACCACCACAGAGCCCGACATGGTCCCGCGCTCCGTGTTCGAGATCAGCATCCCCATAACCACGGCGCTCGCTGCCTCCAACAGCTGCATGAACCCGGTCCTCTACGTCTTCATGGGCCAGGACTTCAAGAAGTTTAAGGTCACCATCCTTTCCAGGCTGGTGAATGCCCTCAGCGAGGAGACAGGACACTCCAGCATCGTCCACAGGAGCTTCTCCAAGATGTCCTCAATGACTGAGAAGGAGACAACAGTCCTCTAAACTCAACCTGGATGCCCACAGGAGGGCCATAGCCCTCTGCTGTTGCCCATGCTCACCACTGTGATGGTGGCCACCCTTGCAATGGCCCCTTGTTAGGGACAAGCATGGTCCAGCGCTGTCCTGTAAGTGTATTCTTTGACTGGTCTTGCTGCCTGGGGGCTGGCAGGGGTTGGAGCTGCCACTTCTTGTACATGGAGAAGATAGAACCACCCGTCATCTTTCATGGTAATTGCAAAGATCGTTGCACCAAACTACTTAAGGAAAGATTTTGGGTCATTCCTGTCTACACTATGCATTGTCTGGGCTGGCAAAGGACTCCCTGACAATTCCA
>NW_009911776.1:9858-11807 GCF_000696875.1 Nestor notabilis
CATGGGAAGATTGGGCAGAGGATTTGTCTAGGAAGGCCCCTCCACTGTCAGGCTCCTGAGACGAGTGGCTGGGTGGGCACCCACCATGGATGATACCTGTTATGGCAAAATGTGACACTCTCCCTATGTCCTATCTATGCATATAGCTACTCCTGTTAAAGTCCTAAAGTATATTGGTACTACCACAATGGTTTTAGCTGTGTTGGGAGCACTTTGTACCCAGAGAGGCCCTGCCCTGGGAAGTGCTTTCATAAGAGGGATTTGAATATCCCAACCAGGAAACCTTGTATGTCTTCTAAGTGATCCAGAGCCAGGGCCTGGCTCCATTGATGGCTGCTCCCTGGTGTGATCAGTCAGCCCTATGGGATGAGTTTGTCCTTCCCAACCAGGCAGCAATCCCATCCCTACTGCTGCACACAAATCTCTGCGGTGAGGCATGGACCGAGCCACTGCCTCTATCCAATTTCATGCACAGTTAAGTTGGGACATCCTTCACCATTTGGCCTTCTTGACTATGACACCGGTGTCACACTTATTTATGTGTTGGTTTCTCTGGGTCACCCACAGCCTCTCACTCCCAACGCGAGGAATGACCGAGTCCTCTGCCTGTGTTAGGGTGCAGGAGCAGAGCTGATCCCTGCAGCCAGGGACATTTTGGGGGGTTCCTGAGGGTTCC
Organism: Nestor notabilis; assembly: GCF_000696875.1. Lineage (NCBI taxonomy): Eukaryota > Metazoa > Chordata > Aves > Psittaciformes > Psittacidae > Nestor > Nestor notabilis. The sequence continues at coordinate 10,535 of NW_009911776.1, forward strand.
AGCCCAAGCAATGCTTCGTGCAGGGGCTGGCACGGGGGCAATGGAGAGCTGGCCACAAGTGCTGAGCTATTTATTGATAGCTTGGTTAGAAAGCTATAGAAAACGGCTTTCTTAAAGCTATTTAGAAATAGAGAGAAAGAAGTGAAGAAGCAAAAGGCACGGAGCTATTTCCAGGCTCCCACCAGCAGCAGCTCATGCCAGACACTGATATAAACTGAATCACAAAGCCCCAGTAATTAAGCTGCAGCCCTGAGCTGTGGGAATGCCGTGGATAATAGCGGATGCTGTGGCGGGAGCTGGATTTGAGGCAGATTATCAGGCATCCCATCCACCCTCTGCACTGCCTCATGGATCTACCTTGATCTGCATCACCTCGTTAGCACCAGTGTGATAGGGAGAGGGAGCACCTGCACCCTGTGAACCTGTTGTTCCTCTCCCATTACACTGCAGCATCCCTGGGACAGGGATGTGATGGATCCGGTGTGTTCTGGGGCTGCTGATGGTGCGTTTGTCCTTAATGATGGAGGGTGCTGAAAAGCGGGGTGCGGAGTGGGGGGGGTCATAGCAGGTTGGGGATGTTCCTCACTAATTTCCATGGCTGGAATTGGCAAGCCCATCTATTATTGCTGCAAACAGCTTTCAAACAAGAGAGTGACAACTCAGTATATAACCTGGGGTTAAATCATCATTATACTGACAGCTTGGGAGACCTAATATTTGAGTTTGCCTTTGTAGCTGTTTGCCTATTTAATAAAACCCCTGTTTTACATACAGATACACCCGTATGCACTTGAGCTCGTTGCATGGAGCAGGAAGGATCCGAGGGCTTTTCAGTAAGCAGTCGCTTCCCAGTGTGAATTCCTGATCTCTGGCACTGAATTTGGGATTGCAGGAAGACAGGCAGGAGCAGAGGGGCACAGGGATGCAGGGCTGAGGCTTTATGACTGAGATGGTAGCGTGGTGCTCCAAGTGTCTCCTATGGGAGATCTAAAGGTGCTACTTGAGGGTTTCCCCCTTTAATCTGTCCCTGAAGAGGTCAAATGGCTCTTTAGGGGAAAAATTTATCTGTGCATGGGACCTGTCTGCATCTCCCCATGGCCTCCTGCACCCCATAACCCCCCACAGACCCACTCTACCCCTGAGGCTGTTCTTGGGGGAATGGGGCAGCAGGAGCAGGTAGGATCCTACATCCCCACCCCAACATCCATCCAAACACCCTGGTACAAGCAGCACGTTGCTGCTCCATCCCTCCCACTGCTGGTTCCCCCCATCC
>NW_009911776.1:11870-12496 GCF_000696875.1 Nestor notabilis
TCACCCTGCCACGCCCGAGCGAGGCCCCCCCCCCCCCCCCGAGGAATGTCAGTGATTCCTGTTCCCGTGTTACCCATCAAGGCAGGCAGGAATAGATCAAACAGAGAGCATTAAAAATGCAGGTGTACAAAACAGAAACAGGACAAGAAATACTCATCACCAAACTCCAGCAGCAGAACCTCTTCAGCCAGGTTTTTCTTTCCCTTTGGCAGAATGGCAGAGAAATGGAGCTCAATATTGCCCCCAGATCCTCTGATATTCCCTAAATGCTGCCGGAGCCACTGCCACGGCCCCAGCATCTCATGGGGATGGTGAAGATTCATCCTTTCTTTTCTGCAGCCCCACATATTTTGTTCTTTTGGGGGGGGAATATCAGCTGCAGTCCCCTGTGGTGATGGGAAGGTCCAGTGTATTAAATGATGAGCCCTTGGAGGTGTCCCGCTGATCCTCTATCACCCTGGTCTTGCAGGCACTGATACACTCAGCAGGGTGATGTCCTTAGCTATGAATTAATGCCATCCTCTTGATTAATGCTGGCGGGAGGTTAACGACTCGAGGGCGATGTGTAATTAGCATCCAGGGAAGGGGCTGGGTCGGGGCTGTGGTGCCAGGGCTGGGTGGCACAA
>NW_009911776.1:12508-13104 GCF_000696875.1 Nestor notabilis
TGGGTGGCCCACCCTGCCCTGCTCAGTGCCAGCACAGCAGCAGCCAGGGGTCTGCAGCCCCTCTTGGGGCAGGAGCTGGGGAAATTGGTAACTGGGTTTGGCATCTAAGGCTCAAGAGGTGAGTGGGATGCGGAGCCACCAGCATGAGAGACTGTGATTTGAGGGGAGGTCAGGGATGGAGGGGAAAGAAGAGCAGCAGGTTTCAGAACTGGGACACTGACCCCCATCCTCAGCTATAGAGCCCCAAATCCCATCCCGGGACCTCCATTCCCATCCCTAGAACTCCAACCCCCATCCCAGGACCCCCAGCCCCAGCCCTAGAACCCCCTCCCCACTTCTGCCTCCCTGTAATTCCCCACCACTTCCAGGGCCCCAAAACTTGGGCCTGGGTCTCATTTCACAGAAGCAGTTGGGAAATGACTCCCAAATACACCAAACCCATCCCTGTGGAACACATTACTGTCCTTAATGACTGCTCTTTTTCAATTAGCTGTCACAGCCCTGAAATAAAGCTGTGCTTCCCTTCTCCCATAAATCACTGCCTTTATTTGGAACTGGAATCAAAAAGAAAAGGAATAAACACGTTGCTCTTTCCC
>NW_009911776.1:13132-16776 GCF_000696875.1 Nestor notabilis
TCCTGGGTGCCAGGCGTGTTGGAGCCATGGTTAAATTATCTCCATTCCATTCAGGCAGATTGTCAACTGTAAATTTTATGGAAAATAGTAAAGCTGATAAATAAACATGCCTCTTTTGTCAGGGATGAATATTGCTGCTGCTCAGATTTACAGCTCGCATCTCCCCTACATCATAGAGCCTTTCTGAAAGTGCTGTCACAGCTTCTCTGGTGTGCTGCTGAGGTGGGTTGGTTCCCTCTCATTTAAACAGCAGCATGGATGTTGTGTGGGGTTTAATTTGGGAGGAAGGGGAGCCCCATCGCTCTGACCTGGGCCCCCCCCAGCAGCATGTGCCTCACTGAGGTCACTGCTCGGAACCCCCTGAATTCACCCCAAAGGGGCATTCACTACCTTTTGCCAGCCTGAGCTGCTCTTTAGCATCATGTCCTCCAGCATCATCTCCTCCAGGGCCTGCTGAAAACAAAACCCACTTGGAATGGGGGAAAAGCAGGGAATTTTGGTGCAGACGCTGTTGCTATGGCAACGCAGGGAAACCCATCCAGCCCAGGAGGGAGGATGCTGGATGATGCAGCCTCTACCGACGCAGGACCAGGGCGGCAGGAAAACACTCCCGAGGATGAGACACTGCAGAAAATAGATGGGTTTTAGTGCAGGAAGATGGGAAGGGGGGGTCAGGGTCATCCCCAGCCCCACGCTGGGGCTGTGTGAGCTGCCTGCTCCCACCCAGGGATGCTCAGGGCTCACTGGGGCTGAGACAAGCGTTAAGATTCGCTGCTTTTAGAACCCATCATGGAAACACTGAGCATTGCTTGCCCTACCTGCACATGTCAGTGCTTCCAATGAGCCAGGCTAATGACATTACAGAGGCAGGCTATTAAATGTCAAGAGCTTTGCATGTGAAAATGATGCAGAAAGGATGGTTGGCTTCTCGTGCCGGGGTGGTGGGGATGTAAGTTGTATTACTGCGTGCCAGTCCCATGTGGTAAAAATATAGCCTGGAATTTAATAAACAAATAGGAAATAAACCATCAACCTTCAGCTTCTGCTTGCAGCAGCCACTGCATTAGCTGGGATGGAGGCGAAGGCACGGACCCTCATCATGTGGGGTGCATGTGTCTGCGTGTGCAGCCAGATGTGCAGCACACACTTACAGGGAGTGAATGATTTCCAATCCCTCTGTGTCACTGCAAATTCAAATCAGAATAAACGGTTCCAGTGAAATAAAGGCATTAAGGGTCAGTGAGCCTTAAAGCCACAGTGCAGGGATAAATAAAGGAGGTAAGGTGATAGTGCTGGAGCTGCCTCGGCCCTTTTGCTCTCTGCTCTGAAGGCATTTGTGGAGGTGATGCCCCCTGGGCTGTGCAGATCTAGGGGTCCCTGCACCGGGTCAACACCCCCCAACACATCTCGCCTTCCACCTTATAAGCTATAGCCTCAACATCTGAAGGGGGTCTATAGAGATGCTGGAGAGGGGCTATTCATCAGGGACCGTGGTGATAGGACAAGGGGTGATGGGTTCAAAATTGAACAGGGGAGATTTAGATTAGAATATAATAATACATAGATACAAAGAAGAAGCTCTTCCCTGTGAGGGTGCTGAGGCGCTGGCACAGGGTGCCCAGAGAAGCTGTGGCTGCCCCATCCCTGGCAGTGTTCAAGGCCAGGTTGGACACAGGGGCTTGGAGCAACCTGCTCTAGTGGAAGGTGTCCCTGCCCGGGGCAGGGGTTGGAGCTGGAGGAGCTTTGAGGTCCCTTCAACCCAAACCAGGCTGGGATTCTATGCTGGCTGCAGAGTGTCATCTCTTAATTGTTTTATCCCAGAGATTAATTGGGTTTAGGGGTTTAATTACTTCCAGGGGCAGAAGGGAACACTGCCCCCTCCTCAGCTGATACCCGTCAGAACAAATCATGCCCAGCATGTGTCTTGATTGCTGCAAACCCAATGCTATAAAACCCCAGGGATTTCACCAGCTCCAGATAGGAAATGATCAGCCAAGAGAAAAGGAATTAACAGCACTGAGCCTGCTCTTGCTCTGGAGCCGAGGAAGGACGGGAGGCACCGGGAATAAAGCCAGCAGTAAATCTCCCCGCTCCCACCACACACCCCAATAAACCTGTCTTTAAAGACACTATAAAGGTAATAAAACTCCCAAGCAGGAGCTGCTTTGTTTGTGTTGTCAGTGGTTCACATGCAGAAAGAGCATGAATGTGATGAAAGGCAGGGGGGAGAGGAGCTGCTCCCCCATCCAGGGGTCTGGACTGGATGAGGGGTGTCAGGGTGGCCCCACAAACACACAGGAAGGCAGAATAGCAACAAGAACTCTCCTTTAATAGCTGGATTGACCTGAGGATTTGTTCTGACCGAGGTAGGCAGCCCCAGGGCTCAATTCACGCTGCTGGGATGGGGCTCCCCCCCCGGCTCCTGGAAAACCTCCAGCCATTTGTCAAGGGAAGAGTTAAAAACAGGGCAGATGCTCCCTAGAAACACCTTCTCCCACCTCCATGCAAAGGGATGGGGACAGGAGCGCCCCGGCCCTGCCCTCGCTGCCCACGGCCGCCCCGCACCTGCGTTAGAAAAATATATAAGTATTTAAATTCTCCTTTTCCTTCATGGAATTTTCTTCCCTCTCTTTGAATATAGACTGAGGGTGGCTCTGGGATTTCTGTGCATGGGTTTCTATCAAGATCAAGAGTTAAAAGCCAACCATTGAATACCTAACTCTAGAAAAGGCTGCGTACAATATATGGCTTTTGCACCTACATCCAAAGGGGACTTCAGGTTGGAAGGAGACGGGGGCAAAGCCAGGCCAGGGATGGGCTGGGAGGGTGGCACAGGGAGGGGGACATGGCTGGGGACCACATGCAGCACTGCACAAAGCCAGCCTGGCAAACGGCACCTTCCCGATGCCCACGGAGATCCTTTGGTTTCTCCTGCTCGGCAGCAGGGACCTGTTTTGGGATGGGATTTGGCTGGATGAACACCTAAAAGCTCAGCCCCAGGGTGTGCAGGGGTTTGAAGCAGCTGAGGTCCCACTCGCAGCCCCCAAAACTGCTTCTGGGGGGGCTGTTCTGGCTTGTGAGCTTCTGAAATGAGGCATAGAAGAGCTTGTGGGCCCCATAAGCTCTTCGGTCCAGGGCCAATGTCTCCCTCTCCAGCATCACCCACATGCATGGGGGTGGCTGTCACCCCAAAAGTGGAGGGTCATGTGCCCCCCCCGACACCAGGGCTGGAGCAGCAGCACTGCTCAACGCTGTGACTGGGAGCACCAGCCTCCCCCCAGGGACCCCCCATCTCCAGGGTGCCCACAGAGCCAAAGGACTGTGCACAGGTAGGACACAGCCACCTCCCCAGCGCAGCCTTCCCCCTTTCCATAACCTCCGACCAGATCCACGGGAGCATCACCCATGCAGGGCCTCTGATCCCAATGGGATCCATGCAGGGATGGGCTGCATCCTTCCAGGGCTGGCCAAGGAGCGAGGGGAGTTTGGGGATGTCCATCCCAGAGGAGCTCAGCTCCATGGGCTCCATCAGGTACGGCACGAGCAACGCAGCATCCGCACCAGCCAGCCCAAGGGGACACATCACCCGTTGCATTGCCAAGGAGGGCTGCAGCAGCCGAAACAGGAGCAGGATGGAGCGGGAA
>NW_009911776.1:16809-19406 GCF_000696875.1 Nestor notabilis
CCCCTCGGGTCCACATCGGCGTTGGCCAAGCAAGCTCAGCAATGGTTTGGGACCATTTGTCGCTCATGCAGGGAGTTGATCGACAGCTAATAGCAGCAAATGGAGAATTAAAAGAGAAGCCACCCACTGGGTGGAATAGGCAGAGGCCGGGAAGACCGAGCCTTTCCTCGCCGCACAGGGCCGGGTCCCCCCGCCACTGTCAGCATCATCTCGGATAGTAATCATCAGGGACCCCCGAGAGATTGCGGAGCTTCAGGGCCGTGTCCACTGTTTTGATGTAGCCGCTGATCATCTTCCTCATCCTCGGGGCGGTCGTACTCCAGTTTCCTCAAGCCAGAGCGCTTGAAGTTGCCGTCCTTCTGCCCCTCGACGCAGAGCAGCCTGTCCTCGCAGGCAGTGATGCCCAAGAGCCCCACCATCCGCTGCAGCTGCACAAACAGGTCCCGCTTCAGGTCCTCGAAGTGCACCACCAGCACCTTCTTGCCATAGCGCAGCCAGTCCAGGGTGTGGGTTGCCCACCACGGTGCATAATTCGCCACGAACTCCGGCCATTCTGGAAGGACATGGATAACGGTGGGTGTCCCCGTGGCCTCCCGCACCCCAGGGCTGAAATCTTCCCGTTATCCTCCTCACTAATTGATCCTCCCATAGAAACGAGGTGGTGAAAGGGGATAAGGAAACATCAATAACAAGCCACAACTCTCCTCGGAAGCACCGCACGCATCTATCTGGTGCTTCATGAAAGCTCTGGGTATCTGCCTCTTCCTCGTGTCCTCCCGACACAACCGCTGCCTGATTAATAGCCTGACTGTATTTAATTCCCCGCAGAATCATTAAACACAGTATCTGTTTCATTAAACACACACAGGACAATTCACCTTGTGTAATCACAGCACATAAAACTTTGCGTTGGAACCGCTCCAGGGATAGCGTAAAGTTAATGCCACGGAACCAAACAGGGTTTCACAGCGCCCGTGGGCTCCATGTGGGGCTGGAAATTGGGGGGGAAGGAAAATCTCCCCCCGCCTCCCCCCAGCACCAGCAGCTGTGGTTGGAGATGGGGAGAGGACATGGCTTTTTCCCTAAATTCATCCCGAATTAGCTCCTGGGAGAAGGAAACGGGGCTGCAGGGAGCAAGGGGCTGTCTGCAGGGCAGGGTGGGGATGGCAGCCCCGTGGCCTGTCTTCATTACTCACCTTTCCTCACTTCCTGCCCTCTGGATGATGTATTTAACCTCACACCCAAGGTGGGTGCTGATGGCCCCGAGGGATCCCCAGGTGCATGGCCAGGGTCCTCCATGGGCTGAGCCCCACATAAAGTCAGTGAAATGTGGGTCTTCGAGCCTTTCTTGGTGCCAAACCGCAGGTCTCAGCATCCCTCCCAGCCCAATAAAACCCTCAAGCGATGGAAAAGCTCCATCTTCCCGGGCAAGCAGTTCCAATGGTGAATTAACCCGACAATTAACCCATCAGCTAATTACACTGTACAGCCTCTGGAAAGAATCTGGTCATGTGTTTTGATGTGCGTCCAAATTGGATCATGATGGGGTGAAGGGAAGGGTTCCCCTCTTCTGCCTGACCCCCTGTTCCCTCAGGAGTATGAAGCATGGAGCAGGCACGGCGCAGGTTGGAAGCTCAGGAAGGTTTGTGGGATGCTGGGACTCCAGAGAGGGATCATCCTGGATTGCCCCTCTGCAATCTGCAGTTGTGCTTTGGGATGCAGCAGATGGGGATAAAATCTAGCTACAGGCTCATAACCCACCACAACGGGGACAATGCCAGCCCAGGGAGATAATCCACTGAGGAAGCAGGGGGACATGTCTCTTCCTTGGTTTTAAGGGATGGAACGATGGGGAGAGCGGAGCTGGGTCGTCTCCGGCGCTGCAAGCACATGCCGATAACGAAATCCAGGCACATAACAGCAAAAGCTCCCCTTAAATAAACTCGGAATTAAGGGTAGCAGATGTTCAATCAAGCTAAATATTTTAACTCTTTCCAATGAAGCCAATTCCACAACAGCAATTTGTAAATTGCTATAATTAACAAGCCTCCGTGCCCGTGCATGGGAAAGGTAGCACCTCCGAGCAGCTGGTGCACAGAAACAACACCCCAACACCGCCTTGTCCATAGGGATGGGCTGCTGACGGGTCCTGTTCTGCTTCTAACCTCTTCTAACCTGCTCAGCCAAGTGTTGGCCTTGAAGAGCTGCTTCGAAAGGGGCAGAGTTTGGGTTCTTGGGCTCCTGCCCACTAATCCCCTCCTCATTGGCACCAAGGTGCTGTCAGGCTCGTGCCCCCGGGCACTGCCACCTTCCTGCTGCTGTCCTTGCGACCTAACACAGCACTGCCCAGCCAAGCATCTCCAGTTCCCCATCCCGTCCCACTTCAGCCATGCCAGGCGACGCTGTGGGTTGTGCTACAAGATGGACATGAGGTCCCAAACATAAGAGGGACGTGGAGCTGTTGGAGAGGATCCAGAGGAGGCCCCGGAGCTGCTGCGAGGGCTGGAGCAGCTCTGCTCTGGAGCCAGGCTGGGAGAGCTGGGCTGGGGCAGCTGGAGAAGAGAAGGCTCCTGAAGGGGAGACCTTAGAGCCACTCC
>NW_009911776.1:19481-22311 GCF_000696875.1 Nestor notabilis
AGGGGAGGCTGAGATGAGCTCTGAGGCAGAAGCTCTTCCCTTGTGAGGGTGCTGAGGCGCTGGCACAGGGTGCCCAGAGCTTTACGGTCCCTTCCAACCCAAACCAGTCTGGGATTCTATGATTCTATGACAGAGGCACCCCAGAAAGGTTCCCCTGGGAGCCGAGCCCTGCAGCCTACCTTTGCCCTTCCAGTGGGCATGGGCAGCAAAGCCGATGTGCCCCCCGTATTTGCGGTTGAACTCGGCCATCAGCGCCTTGTAGGGGTTTCGGATGAGCAGAATGGCTGAGTCGAAGGATTCAATCTCCTTCTGGCCACTCTCATGGGTTTTGATGCAGATCGTCCTCCCGCTTCGCCAGTGGTCCCTCTCGCCCTTGAACCCTGCCGGGACACAGGGAGTGAGGTGCTGATGTGGATAAAGATAGGGGAAAGGGAACAAGGAAAGGGAATGATGGAGGAATTTCAGGTTGAAAAATATAGTTGGACAAAAGCAGATGGGGCTTGAGGCAGAATTCGCATCCTTCTCCCAAAGGGAAGTCATTTATTTGCCCGAGTTATGAGGAAAAGGGGAAAAAAACCCCATGTTCACAGGGCTGCAGATGAGCACAGGGCTGTGGTGATGCCATGGAGGGGTCCAGGGAGGAGACCCCATCCTGTGTGTCCCCAGATGAAGTATCAGCACTGAGCCCAGCATCATTCCCACCTCCTTCCTACCCCCAGCAAAGCATAACCCCCAAAGTACCCGGGAATGACGTGTGGGCAGAGCCGAGGGGGAGATAAGCTGGAAGTAGCTGTATTACATCAACTAGAGATGTGTTGCCTATGGTGTTGGGCCACGGGGGCTTTGGGAGTACCCTGGGTACAGGACCCACCAGCTACGTGGGCACCCCAGGTATAGATCCCAGCTTCCCCACGGCCAAGGAGGGAAAGAGGATTTCCTCTTAGAGCTGCAAAAGGGGAAGGAAAAACAAGAGAAACCTTCAAGGTCTGCAAATAAAACCATTGCAAATGGCTCTGAAATGGGGGAACTGGTGTTTTCCCTCCCCCTTGCAGTATGGTGAGTTTTTAGGAGGAGCTGGCTTCTGCCTGGAAATGCTTCATGCCTGCCTTCAGTTCTGTTTTTGGCTTTAAACTCATTCTTCATGCTTGGTCCCATCATCCTTTTCTTGGGGCAAAAAACGTAGGAACTGCCCCATTCGCCAGGAATGGGTTGACCCAGCCCCTATTCTAGAAAATTCCACCCCCCACAGTGGGTTACAAACCACCAGCATGACGGAGAAACCCAAGTTCTGCCCCAAATTGGCTCTTGCCAAGGTTAGTGGGCATCACAGGGAGGTTATGGGCAGCGCACACACGACATCAGCTCCCTCCTATACCCTTTGAACCAGGACACACACAGCCCAAACCATCCCATGGAGCAGCATCGGTGGTACCCAGCTCTGGCTGGACCCAAGGGATGACACCAGGACCTTCTCCCAGCTCAGGTGGGACCAGTGCACTCGTGGCAGCGACATCCCCCCTCACCTTTGTTGTAGAGAGACCCATCGAAGTAGTAGCTGCCGGTGTAGAAGCCGGTGGCCAGCTCGATGAGGTGCCGTGCCCAAGTGTTGCCGGCGCCGGGGAAGCTGGCCAGGGCCACCAACTGCTTGGCACGGGTCGGGAGAAACCTCCTGTCCATGCAGCGGTTGTCTGCAGCAGGAACAGGCACATCAGGGATGGATAAGCAGCACGGAGAAGCAACATGCTTACCCTGCAGAGATATCTCGCTTCCTTACGGTGTGCTCCTGCCTCCTGGGAAGATGCTGGGGCTGGGTGTAAGGACGTGGAAGCTACAGGGAAAGGCACCCTGCCTAAAGCACATGGGACACTCCTGAAGACTCCAAAAAGCCTTAAACACCCCAAAAAGTCCTAAAGAAGAGGGCAGAAGGTGCTCTGCCATTACCAGCTGCTTGCTGCCTGCATGATTAGGGAAGAGTGAGTAACACGGCTGCGTTTGCCAAGCAACATTCCCGCATGCTTTTTATATCAACGAACGCACAAGTGTTTCCAGCATGGCCTCGGATGCCAAAGCAGGGATCGTGTTGAGACTGAGCTGCTCTGAAGCAAAACCACCTCAATTTAGGTCCTCACTTGCTCTCTTCTGCCCTTCTCTCTCCCAGTAACATGTTTCCCCTTGCTCTGTGTTTCCCTGTTCCCCCAGTACCTGCAGGGTAGTGGGGGATAGGAGACCATTCTACACAGATTCCCAAGGACTTTCTGCCTGGTCACAGCCCTTTTTCCCCCATATTTTTCCATGGAGCTTGTCCCCTTTGGCCAGCAAAGCCCCAGTGAGTTCACCACTAGCTGCAGGCTCCAGCTTGCCGGTACCACTGGTGACAAGGAGGGACAAGCAGCAGCAAGGAGGGATGCTGCCAGAGGCAGATGGCAAAGTGCTGTACCCTGCAGCTAAGTCAGGCAGTAATTAAAGCTGTTTGTTCAGGGGAGGATTGATTTCCCAGGAAATTAAGATAAATGCTAATTTTTAATGAAAGCCAAATGGATGCTGCAAGCTCACGCTCACTTTCTGCCGGCGTTCCCAGGAAAGCGGTTGGGAAGCCAGTGCTGGCATCCCCGCTGGAGTGACCCCTGCAGGGTGGGTGAGCCCAGCACCGCCTCACCTTGCACTTGGGTCTGGTAGACGAGGAGGTACTCGGAGGTGCCGCAGCTCTCGAACTCCTCACCAGCACATCTCTGGGCACAGAGCTGCTCGTCCTCGCGCTCGTGCAGCGTGAACAGCGTGGTGGGGAAGCCGCAGCGGCACAAGGTCCCGGCCAGCGCCGACAGCGGGGACA
>NW_009911776.1:22334-27068 GCF_000696875.1 Nestor notabilis
CAGCCAGCAGCAGCCTCCTCGTCCCCTGCAGCACAGCTTCCTCTGCCCCATCCCCACTGCCCCAGAGCGCAGGGCGGTTTGCTGCATCCTTCCAACTGGTTGTTGCATCCTTGCACAAGCAGCTCATTGCTGACACCCAAAAGAAGCCAAGTCCCAACTTTCCCAAGGCACTGGTGCTCCCAGCAGAGTGGAGGCACGCCATCTGCGTTTCCCACCCTCACTGAGGTTACTAAGAGCCATCAGACAGCACCATGGAAGCCTCGCTGATGTTTCCAAGCCCATTTGGCAGCTGACAAGTGATTTACCATCAGCAGTGCCGGGTTAATTGAGGGGCTCTGGTTATTTACACCTCCCTGTGCTGTGCTATCCCTGCAGTGATGGGAAAGTGGAGCCAGTGATAGAGCAGACACTTGTATTTAACTGGTGTGATGGTTTATTCCCCACCACCCTCTGCTGGGGAGGCTGCACAGCGAGGGCACAACCATCCTCCACCTGCTAATTTAGCTAATTCTAATTAATAAATACTCCAGCAATGACCACTGGTAGCCTTTCCCCTCCTGCTTATGGCTGCCAGGAGCAAAGTGCACTGCAGCATCCCTGGACCAGAGCAGGACCCCGTGATGCTCCTGCCTGCTGGGGAGCAGAGCCACAGGGAGCAGGCAGGGCAGGCAGTGGGTGCTGCCCCTGCAGGGACCTTCAGTCCAGTCCCTCCCCATGGCAGGGACGCAGACAACCAATTTGATCCTCTGTAATCTGCATACACATAATTATAGCACTAAATCAGATTAAAATTCAGCCAGTGTGGCCCTTTCGGATGACAATTTAGACGATTACGCTTTCGACCTGCACCTCCCCGGTACCTTCTCGGTGCAGAAGTCCACACACTTGTCCACTGACATGTTCAGCATGAGCTGGCTGACGGGCAGGGCGATGGAGACGTTGTCTGGCTGGCGGAAGCACCCCCGGAATATCGCGCTGCCATCTGCAAGGGAGAAGGACCACAGCGTCACTGAGAGCGATGCTGGTCTGGCCACAAGGCTGCACCCCAAAACCGATGCCGCTGCCACCCAGCGTGCCCCAGTGTCCCCATCCCCATCCTCTTCATCATCCTGCACATCCTCTCCATCAGCACAGTGGCTGCTTTCCTCCAGCTCTCATCACCCTCTGGCTGTGACTCAATGCTTGCTAACAAGCTCGCCTGGCTGCTTACAGTGCAAAACCAGAGCGAAAGCCCCAGCAGCAAAGTCGGGTTTATTTATTCCTCCCTATTTTTATCACCTCGGTGATCCCAGGCTGCAGGAGGGATGGAGCCAACAGGAAGAGCAGGGCTGGGTCTGGCCTTGTCTGCCCTGTGTTGGTGCCCTGAGGGGTCCCATCCTGGATCCTCACCCACCGCTGCATGTACCCAGGCACTCCTGGCCCCTCTCCTCTCCTCCTTCACTGTGTGCCTGGTGGTGGGAGCTCTGAACTCCTTCCCATTGCTTGGCAATGAGGGAAGAAAAGCAGCAAATGTGGGTAATTATAGTGCTGCCTAATTGGGAGCCAAATGAGCGCTTCTGACGGGGAGCACCCTCGGCTCTCGCCGGAGCTCCCGCGCATCCTTCCTCCCACAGCCAGCTCTGCCGGCAGCACCCACTGAATACAACGATGGTCCATCAGGAGAGAGGTCTTCATCCAAAGTTGCCCCAAATGGCCTGAAAACCACCTTCAAAGCACCTGTCTGAAGCCATGACCTGGCTCACACAGCACAGATTTCATGGCTGAGCCGGGAACTGCATCCATGGCTCCAACTTACACCTCCGGGCAGACTCCTGGGCCAGCTCCAGGCGGTAGATGGAGAGGCGGTTGCCCCCGCCGCACGTGTTGCTCCTCTCCCCCTTGCATTCCATGTTGCATTCAGACTCGCTGGTGTTGGACGCCTGGATCTTGTGCCCACAGTAGCACTCAGCGCCAAATTCCAGCCCTGCATAGAGGTATCCCCTGGGAAAAGGGAGATGGGGGGGTGCTCAGCATGTCCCCAGGCGTCTCCCCAGCTCCATGGGCTTTTGCAGGAGCAGCCCTGCTGCAGCAGGCTCACACCCAGAGCTGGAAGCAGCGCTGCATCCCAAGGATGCTTTGTTGGATTAGATGATCGTTGCAGGTCCATTCCTACTGAAAATATTCTTTTCTATCCTATTCTATCCCATCCTGTTCTATCCCATCTTATTCTGATCCCATCCTATCCTATTCTGCCAGCACAGACCACGGCTGGGGCACATCTTGCATCTACCACTGAGGAAAGGAGAGAACTCTGCAGCAAGGAATCCGTGTGTCTCCCCGTGCTCATGGACTCACTGTGACAGCAGAGGAGGGTATTTTGGTGGGGTCCACCACCATGGTGGGGCCACCCCTGTGGGCATGCAAGTGCTCAAGAATGCCCCAGCACCAAACTGGAGCCCTTACAGTGCCCTGCCCATGTGTGGGGACTGATGGAGACGTGGTGCCTGTCCTACCGTTCGGCACAGTTGTCCTGGCAACGGAAGACTGTCATCTTCTTGTAGTCGAAGAAGGACATGCCGCGCAGCGTTCGCCGGCGAGTGTTGTCCACGTAGCAGCCAATGTATCTTGCTGGGGGCAGAGGAGAGGAGAGCAGGGTAAGAACCAGTTAGGGATGAGCCCCCCAATTCCCACCCTCCCCTTTTGATTATTCCCTCAGTAGGGATGCACAGCTTGGTTCGCTTTAGAGACACGTGCTCTGGGTACAACACGCCCCTGTGAAGCCCAGAAACACCCCCTACGCATAGAAAGGATGCTGTGGCTTTGTACTGAGGCTTCTCTCTATCCATCTTCCTTCCCACCAGCTTCAAAACTGAGCAAAGTGGCGCCAAAAAGGGATGAGTTACGCGGTAGAATAACCCATCCCCTTCTCTCTGGTCTGCCAGCAACACAGAATGGAGAAATGCAGTTAGGGTAGGAGCAGAGGTGAGAGCTCCTCTGCTTTGCTCAAGAGTTGAAGCCAGGGCTCCAGGCAAGTAAGGTGCATCTTCCCATACATGGAGACCACCTGCATCTCTATCTCCATGTCTCCATCACACCCCAAATTATAACAGCAGAGCATCTCCCCATGTGCTACTCCAATACCAAACCACACTATGGGGTAATACTTCTCACCTCCTGCTTGCAGTTTGCATTTGGAGGGCTCCCTGAATCGACTCCATGCGTACACCCCATTGATGGTGTGCCCCATCCATGCTCCCCACCACCCCCCACGGCGCCAGCACTGACAACTGCTGTCCCCAAGACAGCCTGGCAGAAGGTGGAGGAGGAGGATTGAGGGGAACGTGCCCAATAACTTTAAGCACCACAGAGTCACAACTCGTTGCTCTCAATTACTCTCAGCGTAATGTGGCATTTCCGCAGCACTGAGCAGGTTTCTGCAGGTCAGCTCATTTCAGCCCTGACGGATCAAACCACTGCAGGATCACTTGAGTCATTTGCACGGAGCTGGTGACTGATGTGCATTACCCTCAACCCACTGCTCTTGACATATACGTGCTGCAACGGATTAGGAAGGCAACTGGAATAATTAGGGAGATACAAGACCGTAAGTGAAGGAGGAACGAGCAGGGGGAGATGCTGGGTCGGGTTAGGCACAGCTTGCAGCAGGGTGCTGAGCAGTGAGAGGGGGCACAGTGGAAATACGTGTGTGAACAGACACACAGAGCTGCAAGGCATCAGCCCCAGTCCCTCAATGGCCTCTCCCAACTCCCACCACTGCCATTTAGAACAGAAGCGTTTTCACAGGGATCTGCTGCAGGGTGATGATTGAAATAAGTATCTGCCCTTCCTTTTCCAGATGGTTGATCAAAAGCCTCGTGCTGGGCACTCCCAGCGCCACAATGCTCCCTCTGCAGCCATCTAACCACGGAGCACTGATGGGTCACTGATGGGATGGGGGCTCACCCCGGCTGTATCAATGCAAGTCTAGCAAGTGAGAAGGGAAATGCTCTATAGGAGCATGGGTAGCACCAATATACCCCGTAGTGGTGGCAGGACCTTCCGGAAGGGTGGCCCATGTTGACCACCACTGGGACAACTGTGACTGTGTTGGAATACACGGGGACATCTTCAGCTGCGTGCCTGGGGTCCCCCTTTCTTCATGGCATTGCTTGTCATGTGGATGTCAGCTCCAGCTGGGAATGGCTGGAGACATCCAGTAAAGGACCAGAGATGGACGTGGCAGAGAGGAAGCGATGCCGGGCATTGCCAGGGCCTGGTGCTTGCTCCCCAGGGTCACCATCCAAAAATGTCCCCAGGCTCGAGGCAAGAGATGCACCTTCACATGGGGATGTGACGAGCTGAAGCCATTCCCTGGCAGATGGGGCTGCCCTTGACGTGTGCCTTGGCCTGATCCTGGAGCTCCACCAGTGCAGCCAGGAGGAGGAGGAGGATGAGGAGGAACACACACCACCCTGGCGAGCCAGAGCCGCACATCACACTAAACCAGAGCTGATTTTAGAAGCATTATTCCCTGTGGAATGATTTCACATGGCAAAGCCTCCACAGCCACCTTGTTAATCTGGCCCCTGCTTAATTACCACCATCGTTAAAACCTGCCTGCTCCTGCATGGCTGCCCAGGGAAGCAGTGGGCACTATGGGGGGAGCAGGGCTCAGCACCCGTCCCTGAGGCTCTGCCAGCCCCATGGGCACGTTGGGAATTCCCTAGAGAATTCCATCTGCTGCCAAGACGCTCC
>NW_009911776.1:27097-28836 GCF_000696875.1 Nestor notabilis
CCCAGCTGCCAGGTCTGCGCTGGCTCCCATCACCCGCTGCCCCCACCGAGCCTTCCCAGCAGGATTCGACAGGGACAAGATGCTGTTCCCAGACAAACTATGAGCCGGTGATGCCCGAGCCCGGCGTCCCTTCCCCGTCCCTCGCAGCCCCCGCCATGGCCGGGCATACAGAGGCGGTGGTGCTGGTGGAGGTTAATCGTGGTGGACACGTCACATATGGCTGGGGGCAGGAGCACTGCTTGGGGTTTTATGGTGACTGACAGCTCGGGCTCGTGAACCATCTGGTGAGGATTCACTAAACATCCATTTGTGTTAATGGAGCAACACAGCCTCAGAAAGGCTCCCGAGGACCCCTCTGCACAGGGGCACAGCGGGGAAACCCCCAATCACCTCATCCTAGTACGAGAAAGCCCCTTAAGCACCACAAACCAGTTCTTCTCTTGCTTCCAAGCCTGGACCATGCAACAAGAGCACAGACCTGCTGTGGGGCTGGTGGTTGAGGATGAGCCCCCCATGCCCTGGGAGCAGCCTGGGTTGGGAGGACAAAGCCTGGCTCAGCGTGGTGACCCCCATTTCCTACAAGGTTGAGGGTTCCTGCTTCTCCCTGAGCCACACAGCCCCTGCTCCATCAGGGATCTGGGGAGCTGCAGCTCCCACCCCAGGATATCCAGGGAATTGCCTGTGCCAAGCCCCATAGGGAAGCTCCAGAGCAACGGTCACCGGGGTTCCCCATGGGTGAGCATCCTCCCATCAGAGACTTCACCCACCCTGGGCTCAGGAGAGAGGAGTGAGCAGAGACAGGCAGCGAAGAGCCCGGCATCATCCCAACACCTTTCCAGCAGCTCCTGCTCCCACTTCCTTCCTGAGCCAGCAGAGAGGGGATGTGGGTGTGTTTGGGTGAGGTTTGCTGGCACTGGGTGCTGTGGGTGCGATGAGCTCAATAACCACCGGGATGCAGAAGCCCTGCTGGGCAGCTCCGAGCCACTCGAAGTCAGGATAAATAAATGCCATTTTTAAATCAATGAGAACTCCCACATCTGCTTATCCTTGGCTCATTAGTAACAGTCCTGCTCAGCAACACAGCCGGGATCAAGGCAGGGATCTCCTGCCTTGCCCTGCCTGCACATCACTGCCTGCAGGGCAATCACAGCCTGATCGCCCCACAGTGCAAACAGGCTCCAAATCTGGGGCTGGTGGTCACTGAAGCCAACAGAATTAAACCTCAATTTGGCCTGTGGCACAGCCAAAGGATGGAATGAAGACAAGATGCAGCCTCTCCCCAGCTGGTACCCCCAAAACGCCTGTCCCAGCAAGGTGTGACCCTGAGCTTGGTGATGCACAAGTGGCAAAGAGTGAAGATGGAAAACTGAACGTGGATTATTGGCATTTGGGAAGGGAGGAAGGAGGGGAAGGAGGGAGGAGATCTTCCTGGGAACATCCTGTGGACCAGTGGTCTCCAAAACGGGGTGCTGCGCCCCAGGGGATGCACAGGGCAGCCGATGGGGTGCGGGAGGAAAATCTTAGTGCTTAAGTAGCACATGCAGAGAGTCTATAAATAAATCAATACACATTTAGGGGGGGTGCATGCTCAGAGATCCATTCCTAGGGGTGCACAACCAAACCAGCTGGGAGACCACTGCCCCAGCGCATGAGGCTTTCCCTGGGACAATCCAAGAGGAGGGACCTCAGACCTCAAGAACAGGTTGGATGGAACCTGCTCTAGTGGAAGGTGTCCCTGC
>NW_009911777.1:0-997 GCF_000696875.1 Nestor notabilis
CCGACGGCGCCCACACCCCCCCCAGCCGCGCGCACAGGCTCAGAGTGACATCCTGGGGCAGGCGGGTGAAGGTGGGCAGGGTGTGGATGGAGAGGGAGAGCTGGCGGACAGCCCTCCCCGCTGAGTTCACTGCGGTGCACGAGTAGCTCCCGGCATCCCCTTCCTGCATGGGGAAATGGGAGGATGAGGGGGTTCAGTGTGGGTCTGGGGCCCAGTTGCAGCCCTGGCTCACTGGGCTCTGCACACCCAAAAAGCCATAGGTCAGCCACAGCTACTTTTTCCAGCCCACATTAGCAAACCCACAGTGCCCCAACCCAACAGCCTGTTGCAAAGGACCAAACAGGGCTCTCCCTCTACCAAATGCTTTTGAAAGCAGCCAGAGACACAGCATTATGCAGAACAACTCTTTCTTTTCAGCAGCAGAAGACACTCATTTCTCAGCTCTGACCTTATAGCCAGCTCAGCTGCAGGAGAGGATGGAGCTCACCTGGACATCGCGGAGCAGCAGGTCCCCAGAGGGTAAGACAGTGGCCTTCCCCCCGCCCCCCCGCACTGGGGCTCCATCCCGGCTCCAGGATATACGAGGCTCAGGAACACCGTGGGCAGCGCAGGGCAGCAGCACCTCCAGCCCCTCCAGCACAGCCAGCTCTACTGGGCCGGCCGCGATGACGGGGGGCACTGGATGGGGCAAGGACAGGGACTTGCTCACACCTTGACAGGCACGTTTCACTGTGAGGTGCAGGGGAAGGAGCTGAGCAGAGAAGGGAGCCAGTGATGGGGCTCTAGTTGCTATAATACCTTGCACGATGAGCCTGGTCCTCCCTGCAGCAGTGCCCGAGGGGTTGCGAGCCACACACAGGTAGGTGCCTGCATCCCTTGGGGAGGCTTGGAGGAGATGGAGCTGCCCACTGGGGAGCAGCTTCAGCCCAGGCCCTGTGGGAATGGGCAGGAATGAAGGACAGGATGGGGCAATGCAGGCCAGCCCGGGGGGGGATGG
>NW_009911777.1:1028-4351 GCF_000696875.1 Nestor notabilis
GTGGGGAGCGCCTCCTGTGGGTTGGGGGAAACAGCCCCAGTGGCCACTGCATCCCCCTTGTACGGGAGCTGGGAGCCAGGGAAACTCATGCACAGTGCCACCGAGCCCCCTGCTAGGACACCTACAACCCATGGCACCCAATTCCCCCCCAGGCAGAGGCTGGCAGGCAGCATGGGCTCTGCCAGCCCCAGCAGGCTCCCACTCACCTCCAGCAATGCCAACACCATCCTTCTGCCAGCTGACCTCCGGCTGTGGGACTCCTGTCGCCTCGCAGGACAGCACCGCGCTGGTGTTGACCATCACCATCACCATGCCGGGCAGGGGCTTCAAGGCAGGGGGATCTGCAAGCAGCAGGACAGCACCACTCACCAAGGGCTCCCCTGGGCATAGGGTCAAGGCATAGGGAGGAGCGGGACCCCCAGGATCAGGACCCAGGAGCTGCATGTACCGTGCACCATGAGCCGGAGATGCTTTCGGGCTGTGCCAGCAGCGCTCCTCGCAGTGCATGTGTAGTGACCAGTGTGTGCAGGCAGCGCCTGCCTGATCTCCAGGGCCCCTGGAAGGCAGTGGGCAGGGGGAGGCAGTGGGCAGAAGGCAGACAGGGACCCACCACCCCACCGGGGCTGCACTGCCCCATGCCCATACCTGTGGGCAGGATGCGGTACCCCCCTCCCCGGCTGCCCAGCCGAGCCCCCTCCTTGCTCCATGACACTGCAGGGGGGGGCACACCAGAGGCGTAGCAGGTAAGGACAGCGGGGGACAGCCGGGTGACAACCACGTCCGTAAGGTCATCGGCAATGGTGGGAGGCACTGGAGAGGTGAGACAGGGAGGTGAGCAGGGCTGCATGGCAGATGCTGAAGGGGATTCCATCCCCATGCATAGACTGTTTTCCCTCTTGCCCAGTGTTTGAGAGGGCAAGGGGACTGAAGGAGATCCTTGTCACACCAGGCTGGTGACAGGCCTGGGAAAGCTGCTCTCAGCAAGACTCACAGTCCCCAGGAGCTCACTCACCATGGACGGACACGCTCAAGACCTTGCGTGCCTCTCCAGCAGCATTAGTGGCGATGCACTCGAACCACCCCTCATCCCTGGGACCAGGGCTGGTGATGAGCAGCGACCCAGAGGACTGCAGACTGCATGGGGAGAGCACTGGGGTCAACCTCTGCCCCATGGGGAGCAGTGAGAAGGGGTAAAACCCCACCCTATGGTGGGACCCTTTGGTGGGTGAGGTGGCCTGTGCTGCAGGTACCTGTAGGCACCGGGCGGGAGGTGCGGGTTCAGGGGACGACCATCCTTCTCCCATCTGATGTGGGGCTCAGGGGATCCCCAGGCATCACAGCCCAGTGTGGCCGGCTGCTGAGCCAACAGGGTGAGGTTGGAGGGCCCGGGGGTGATGGCAGGAGGGACTGCGGAAGGGCATAGTGGCGATGAGCAGAGGACAGCAGCACATCAGTGCACTGATGGGAGCTGCCCACCAGCGGTGGGTTGAACGGGGGAGAGCCCGAGAAGGATCTGTCTGGCTCATCCACTTACCCAGGATTTGGAGGTCCAAACCTCGCCAGTCGGAGCCAGCGGGGCTGGATACCATGCACAGGTAATAGCCTGAATCCTGGACCTGAACAGGGTTGATCTGCAGGGAGCCTCCTGGCAGGAGCTGCAGCCTGGGGAGGGAGAGAAAGGATCCCCTTGGGGCTCTGCATGGCAGGGCTGCAACACATGGGGACAGGCAGCTGGGAGGGTGGCAAGTGCCATGGCAGCCATACATGGCATGTGTCCACTGCACTGGTATGGAAACAGCTTTCCGTAGAGGAATAGTGCTCCAGACACACCAAAACACCATTGATGTGGAGGGTGGCACGACCCCAGAGCCAGCTCTTGGTGCCACCAACTCGCAAAGCCTTGTACCTGTTTCTCCCTCGAAGGGGCAGGAGCCGTCCGTCCTTCCGCCACGTCGGGGCCACCCCTGCGCCCGGCACGGCAGCACGGCAGAGCCATTGAGCAGTGCTCTCACCTCCTCAGGGCCCGGCTGGATCTCCGGGGACACTGCAGCAGCACAGAAAGCCAGAGGCAGGGCTCAGGGGAGGGAGAGCATCAATCCAGACCAGTGCCGAAGTCTGGGCACCATCCAACCCCACCTTCCCATTACCCCAAACACAGGACACCCCATAACATTGCGCATCCCTGAGCTAACCGGAGGGAGCTGGCACTCATTGCTGCCAAAGCCACGCAGCGGGGTGACACTCACCATGGACCTCCATGAGGGCATGCAAGCTGGTGTCCCCCAGTGCATTGGTGTCCCTGCAGCTGTATTCCCCACCATCTGCTGCCACCACAGCCTGGATCTGCAGGAAGCGTCCCTCGGCCAGGACCTGCCTGCGGGAATCCTCCTAAAACCCCCCACGTATCCCCCATCAGCAGCTCTTCCCAAATCACCCTCACCATGAGCCTAAGGGGGCTGGTGAAGGTGCACCCCAGCCCCTGCACCAGCCCGGGCCCCATCACATCACACACACCCGCAGTGGGGAGCCCTCCCGGTGCCACTCGATATGGGGGGACGGCACAGCATCCTCTGGGCACGCCAGGATGAGCTGCCCCCCTGCCATAGCAGTGATGCTTAGGGTCTCTCCAATGCTCGCCATGCTGAGGGGTGCTGTGGGACACGTACCATGTGAGTCAGGGGATGGGCACCCCCATATTTGTCCCCATACATCACATATAAAACCCCACACTCTGCAGAATCATCACACTGTGCTCCAGCCCCCTCTTTAGGGGCTTAACAGCTCCCACCACTCTCCCCATCCACCCTCCAGCTATCCCAAGGAGGGATGCAGGGGATGCTCTGGCTCTCTGGTGCCCCAGAGCTCTGAGCATCCTCTGCTAGCACCCTGGGGCCATGCTACCTTGGATACTGATGTGGAAGCTCCTGCTGTCCTCCCCAGCAGGACTAGTGGCCAGGCAGGTGTACAAACCAGCATCAGCCACCTACACAGAGCCAG
This sequence comes from Nestor notabilis, assembly GCF_000696875.1. NCBI lineage: Eukaryota > Metazoa > Chordata > Aves > Psittaciformes > Psittacidae > Nestor > Nestor notabilis. The sequence continues at coordinate 4,026 of NW_009911777.1, forward strand.
GAGAGGGAAAAACTGAGCCACGAAAAGAAAATGCAAGTGGGGAGAAGGAAGAGGAGCCTTTACCTTAGTGCTCTCGATGTGGAGGGTGCTCTCATTCCCCAGCACAAGCCAGGGCCCTGCCAACAGTCGTCCATCCTTCTCCCAGGTGACAGTGGGCACGGGGACCCCTGTCACCTCACACGTCAGCTCTAGCGGGGTACCCACAGTGATGGACATCTCAGTGGGGTGGGATGCAGCCTTGATGCGGGGTGGCTCTGCAAGGCACATGGTGGGTTCACCCCCTCCTTGCTCCCAAAACACTGGCTACTCCACCCTTCCCGCATCCC
>NW_009911778.1:0-934 GCF_000696875.1 Nestor notabilis
GATCCCAAACCCCATCCCAAAACACTGGGATGAAGAGCCGGAGAAGCGGGAGGAGCCGGATCCAGGTTTATTGGGGGGGGTCCGGGGGGGCCCCCACAAGCGCCCGGAGCCGCTCCAGGACACAGCGAGCGGCTGGGGCGCCCCTGTGCCGGGGGGGCTACGCTCCAGGACACAGCGAGCGGCTGGTTCCAGCCTGTGCTGGGGATGGAACCGGGATAACGGGATCAGGAACCGGGATAACAGCAGCAGCAACCGGGATAACGGGATCAGAATGGGATAACAGCATCAGGAAACGGGATAACGGCATCAGCAACCGGGATAACGGCATCAGGAACCGGGATAACGGCATCAGCAACCGGGATAACGGCATCAGAATGGGATAACAGCATCAGGAACCGGGATAACGGCATCAGAATGGGATAACAGCATCAGGAGCCAGGATAACAGCATCAGGAACCAGGAAAACAGCATCAGAAACCGGGATAACGGCATCAGCAACCAGGATAACGGGATCAGATAGGGATAACGGCATCAGCAACCGGGATAATGGCATCAGGATCCAGGATAATGGCATCAGCAACCGGGATAATGGGATCAGAACGGGATAACAGCGTTAAGAATCGGGATAAAGGCATCAGGAAGCAGATGTCAGCATCAGAATGGGAGAGGGATGGGATGAAGAACCAGGAGGAGGGGCCGGGGGCCACGGGTGGGATGGATCCTATGGGAAGTTTGGGTGGGATTGGGCACGTTCTGGGGGGATTTGATGGAGTTTTGGGGGATTTGGGTGGTTTTTGGTGGGTTTGGAGTGGTTTTGGTGGTGTTTGGGTGGGTTTTGGGGTGTTTTGGGTGGGTTTTGGGGTGGTTTTGGTGGGTTTTGGGGTGGTTTTGGGGGGTTTTGGGGGGGTTTTGGGGGGGTTTGGGGGGGTTTTTG
>NW_009911778.1:1016-1829 GCF_000696875.1 Nestor notabilis
TGGGTGGGTTTTGGTGTGGTTTTGGTGGGTTTTGGGGTGGTTTTGGTGGGTTTGGAGTGGTTTTTGGTGGGTTTTGGGGTGGTTTTTGGTGGGTTTTGAGGTGGTTTTGGTGGCTTTGGAGTGGTTTTTGGTGGGTTTTGGTGGCTTTGGAGTGGTTTTTGGTGGGTTTTGAGGTGGTTTTGGTGGCTTTGGAGTGGTTTTTGGTGGGTTTTGGGGTATTGTGGGTGGGTTTTGGTGGCTTTGGAGTGGTTTTTGGGGTGTTTTTGGTGGGTTTTGGGGGTCTTGGGGCCGGCCTGACCTGCAGCACGTGCAGCCCGCGCACGCACACCACGGCGAGCTCGGCCAAGCCATCGCCCGTGAGGTCGGTGTAGAGCAGCGAGAGGAGCGGGCTCGGGAAGCGCCGGGACCAGAGCAGGCGGAATTCCCCCCGGGAATACTTGTAACACAGCAGCTCCTGCAGGAAAGAGCCGGAAACCAACGGGAAACCAATGGGAAACGAGCCGGAAACAACCAGGAAACAATGGGGAATCCATTGGGAAACCACCAGGAAATGACCGGGAAATGCTGGGAAACACGTGGGAAGAGGAGCATTCCCGTCCCTGCCCCCCTGACCTGGCCATAGGTGCCCAGCAGCACCTCGGGGCGCCCATCGAAGTCCAGGTCCGGGGTGAGGGCGCAGAGGACGCTGTCGTGGAGGTCACTGCCCGGCAACGGGCACTGATCCGTCAGGCCCCGGCTCAGCACATCCCTGTGGAGAGGTGGGAATGGGGTGGGAAGAGGACGGGAGGAGGATGATGGAGATGGGAGGAGGAT
>NW_009911779.1:0-19477 GCF_000696875.1 Nestor notabilis
CTGGCCGACTTCCCCGGGCACCCGACACACTGGCTCCTGGGTCATGTCCATGAGGTAGGGAGAGAGCCGGGTCTGCGCTGCCGGGTGGGGTAATGCCGGGTGGGGATGATGCTGCGGGGACTTGTCCCTGTGGTCCAGGTGAATTGCTTCTCCTAGCCGCCGGGGTAAGGGAAAGAAGAGCATCCTTCTTCTCAGCCATACAAACTGCTGTCTCTGCTTGTGGTGACTGAAGAACAGCACACGCAGGCTGCTGCAAAATACACGGTAGAAGGAGGTGGTAACTGGCTTGCAAGTAAAGAAAGATCACATAATGTGGAGTGGGTAAGGGTGTAAACCCGGCATTGGTGCCAAAGCTGCTCTGTTCTGGCTCTGCTGTCACCTCTTTGCTCCTGTGACAGCCAGGACATGGCTGCTATGATGCTGAGAAGATGTGCAGTGGTCCCAGCGTCTAGAGGCACCTTCTCTCCCTTGCCAGCTTGCATCGTCTTATGGCCTGATCATTTTCAGTCATGTTTAAGCCATAAAACACATTCCAGGGTCCACAGATCTTTGTAAGGTTGCGTTAAAGCCACGACTGACTAAACCCATGTACATAAGTAAGCTTTGTTCTGGGCATTCGTGGTGTGGGTGACTATTCCCCGAAGTATGTGCTTGCCCCCACAAATCAGCGTGGCTGCCTTGGCAAACAGATTTCCACAACTCATCAGCTACTTCACAAGGAGTAACTGAGCTGCCTGATGCAAAAGGCTTTTTCGTGTGTGCTACTTAAAATCACCCTGGGCTCTGCTGATGCCCTGCCCTGGCCAAATCTGTGGCACATTAAATCACTGGCACCCTGAAAAGTAGCTGTGAAATCTGGAGGGGACCTCTTAGGGCTCGCCCCAGTTTTGCTGCTCAGGACGGGACAGGCAGTCTTTTGGCAATGTAAGCATGAAGATGGGCCAGTTCAGGGCTTTGTTGCGCTGCCAGTTAGACTTTAAAACTGCAATTAAAAATGTTCTACTGTATGTCAGTTGTGACTATTTATCCTGGAATGGGATTTAATCATTTGTGCCACTTGTTCCCAGCTCAACTTTTACCTCAGATGGTATTTTTTGAAGAATTCCTGTTTTGCAAATTTAATCAATTGCTGATTAAATGCTGCTGAATTCCTCAGAGGCAAACAGTTCATTGAGCCAGCGAGGAAACTGGCAATGCTCTGGGTACATGCTGAATACAAGGTTTACATGCACCTCAGAAGAGGACCTGAGAGCTGTATTGAGAACACTGACATATCCTATTCTGTTGATTTAAACTGACTCATTGCCAGTTTCATTCAGGTCCATTTAATATCTCAAATATATTTGTCATGCTTTGATTGGGTCTCCCAGGAATACATAGCTGATTTAGACCATTCTCAGGTATTAATCTCTGCTTATCCAAATCACCCAGTAGAAACAACATTGAAATATCAGGAGGGGTTGTGTAGGTTGTGTCTCACTGCAGCAGCATGACTTATTTAAAACCCAGAGTGCCAGCCCCGAGCTGGCCAAACAGACTTCCCATGGCCACAGCTGCTGGGAAGCAGAGGAGAGCAAGGCGCGGGGGGACTGTCTAGTCCCTTGGCAGCCTTTGCTTGCATCTGCCCTGTGCAGGCAGCAGGAGGAGATGAGCCAGCCTGGTTCTGAGCACAGCGCAGCTTCGTGCTTAGGTTTCTGCTTCAGTGTTTTCTGTTTCCTTTACTATCAGTGCGTAGCCATTAAAAGCGCCTTTAAGTGCCTGTTTCCAGATGCTTTTAGTGTTGGACCCATTTCAAGAGTTGCATTTCAGCATGAGATCAGGCTATTACCTTTCTTCCTTAGATCCAAGAGGTGGTTATACTTTTCTTCTGAAGACCCCAAGGGAGGAAGAAGTAGAAGTGATGGTCTTTCATGCACAACCTGGTAGCTGGAGTTTTGGTTAAGAAGCAGCTTTCCGCTCCCGTTCCTCCACAGCCCATAGGACTTTACACCCTCTGCACCAGGAGTGCTTGGCATGGCAGGTAGAGGTTAATCACCTTGGGAGTAACCTCTCAGATAAACCTGTCTGACCCCCTGCCAGTGCAGGGATGGTTCTTGATAGCACAGACTAAAGGTAGCACTCCAGAACCAAGGTTACATGCAAAGGCTTCCAGTATTAGGACTTCTGCCAGCGAGGCTTGTTCAGCATCTCCCGATTACTTCCATTTATGCCGTCTGTGATTTTGTGACGGGAGGAAGCACAAGCAGCCATATCAAAGGGACTTCCACACATTCAAGTATTACTCAGCTAAAGGCACCATGCCAAGCCCCATTTCTTCTGCCATTGCTGAAGGGGTGGGTGCTGGGAAGGGCTGCCTCCTTTTACCCCAAAACTTGACCCCTGCAACCAGAGCAATTGATGGTTCTCTTTAATAAATCCAAAATCTTGAGCATGAGCAAGAGAAGTTGAACAACAACTTTCTATCATAAGTGATAACTGAATGTAATTTGTCATTCTGCGGAATGTGGGAGACACACAGGATGTGCTACAGGGACACCCTGGCCCACAAGGAAGGGGGTTCAGCCTTGGAGCATGGAGCCTGGATGTGCCCCCACACAGCCCATGCAGTGCCCTGGCAGATGCCCTGTGGCTCCTGAGCATCCTCTCTGAGACAAGCCTGACATGGGTGATTATTTGAGTACAAGCCATCCTCTGGGTTGAGAAACACTCGCCAAACTAAATGCTGAGCTGAGCTAACTCAGCACCAAAGCAACTGAGCAAATATTCACTTGACTCAGTCAATACAGTGACTCTGTGGCTGATTTCTGTGCCAGGATGCAAGTGTAATTAAACTTCAAGCTCCAGCTCAAAGCAGCAGCAGCTATGTCAGCCCTAGCTCATCAAAATCCTTCCCCCTGTATATAGTGGCAGAGTAGTTTCTGTTCAATGAAAGCAGAATTCTTACACAGATTTGTCTCTGTGATCTTTTTTTCTCTGCCTCTGACTTTGGATGTTGCCACCAATCTTTCCACTTGTTCTTTGCCTATTTCCTGTTTAATGTACAACACCACTGGCTATAAAAGCAATAAACCAGTGATCACTTTTGAAGAGTCAACATGCGAGTGCTGCTGATAAGGATGCTGATGACCATGTTACTCCTCAGATTGCAGCTTCCAAGGACTGGAGATGAACCCTTCTGAGAGCACCAGCTCTTCATTCCCTATTGAATTCAATTAATGGAAATCAATGAAATCTTAATCTAACGTTATCAAGGTTATCCCCTCCTCTGTACAATCCATTGGCGACTTTGGACTTACTTTGTTGAATTTTACCTGAACACTGGCCTTCTCCACCTAAATGGCTGGAGGAAGCTGTGACTCAGGTTTCCTGGTCAGGAGGCATCATTGCACTGGGGCAGATACAGCAGCGATGCTGTTGGCTGCTGTGAAAGTGCTGCTGTATTTTCTCACGAGTGCAGGGAGCTAATTGCTCACCCATGTGCAAGTGACAATGTATCTATGCACCACAAAATGCACTTGCTGTCTGGGGCAAATCTAAGTCTTCTTTTTGGTGGCCATGTTAAAAAGAGCAGACAAAGTACATGAACTAATAGGCACCACCACTGTTCCTAAGCATGTTCTCCATGGTTAGGGTCAAGTGATAAGGAAGGATTATTTTATATGTGGTTTAAAAGTAACAAGCATCTCTACTTCTCGTACAAACCCAGAGGGACAACACTTTCTTTGCCATTACCTGGTTTTGTGATGCAGAAAGACCTTGAGCTTTTTAAGGCAGTATACTGAGAGATTATTTATTTTTTCTCTGATTCTATGTATTCTTCCTCTTTTTACTTCTCCACAATTAGTTTCTCAAGGAGGAAGAGGTGCTGGACAAGGCAGAGATCTGGGCACAGAAGTACCTACACGCTCACCCTGTCTGGTTTGGGAGTTTCTCAGCATTCCTGGTTGTCACCAATCCCGACTATGCCAAAGCTCTGCTGTCCAGAGGAGGTGAGGAGATGATGCCTTCAGCTGTGAAGCAGCAACCACAGCTTGCTGATTACCCATGCCAGCCTAAACAATTCACAGCAAGGCAGGTTTTCTGTCTTGCAGAAATCACCTAAAGGCATGGAGACATACCCCTCCTTCGTGTCATGCCTGGGTGCTTCAGGCACAAGCCTGCGGGGATGACTGGGGCCCCTCCAAATTAATTGCACATCGAACTTCCTCAAATGCTCCTTGAAAAGTTCTCTTCTTGGTGCTTGAACCCAGAAGAGAGCTGGGAGCTGTTTTCTCAGCTTAGAGCCTTGGCTCCTACTGCACAGAATTATCTTTAGTGCAGTGAGAGAGAAAGGTGCTAAACAGTGACGTCTGGGAAGGTTAATCATTTATCACACAGTACAGACTTTGGACTACCAATGTTATTGGTGGTTTTTTTCCAGTCTGGGCATCTGCTTTTAATCTGTGTTTCCCACACAGACACTGTTGTTTTGTTGTGAAATATTGATGAATTCTGCAGGGATGCCACCCATTCTGCTTCCTACCCAACCAAAAGTGAGAGCACACAGGGAACTTTTAGGTTCAAACAAGTGGGTTGATGCTACTGAAACATTTGCAATTTTATTTTCTCTTTCTTGGTGATTTTTTTTTTAACAGATCCCAAGGATAACATCAGTTATAAACACCTTGTCCCATGGATAGGTATGTATTTCCAGGGCTTTGCCTACTAGGAATAATTCTGCAGTTAGTCGAGAACATGCTATAAATAAACAGCATTGTGCTTGTTCCTTGATGCAGTTGCAGCTAAAAGCTTCCTGAAATTATTACATTTGTTGAAAAAGGTGCTACATAACATTGGGGAGGTTTGTGATTTGAGGAAAGAAAGCTCAGACATTAAGTCATACTTACAAATGAGAACCACTTATGTGTCCATACATAGCAAAGGGTGGTGATGGGAGAAGCTCAGATTCAGTGGAGGACTGGTGAAAAATGCATCTACTGATCTGAACTTCTCAGCTCCAGCAGTGCTAGTGTTTCCTTTGGGAGGCAGCTCTGTGTCATCTCTGGGAAACCCAGAGCTGTTGGCGACACTTGGAAATACTCTCTTGTAGCAGCCTAGATCTAATAATGTTCCTTGCAGGCGGAGCCTGTGTCTGCAGGCAAGTGAAAGCAGCCTGCTTGTGCCCAGCAAAACATGCCTTGCCTGTGTTTTCCCAGGGAAAGGGTTGCTGATCTTACATGGGCCAAAATGGCACCAGCATCGAAGACTCCTGACTCCGGGGTTTCATTACGACATCTTGAAACCGTACGTGGCCCTGATGGCAGAGTCTACTAATGTGATGCTGGTAGGACCCAAATGATGCTCCTCTCTCTGCCCTGTTTTCTTTTCCCTGATCCTGATGGGTTAGTGGGTAAATGCTGAAGCAGTTTTCTTGGTGTACCCTTACTCACAGCCTGGTAATTGTAGGGACAGGTTGTGTCCTGGTGGTTGAGCTTTCTGAGGAACCACAAATCCCTGCCCCTGAGTTGAAAGGGAATGGGCAGATTGAGCCTCTCTGCAGGGACTATGCCTATGGTACTGCTTTGGGCTCTGTGGCTAAGATTTGAGGATGTTACTACCATTCCCAAACTGTGCATAATCTCAATCTCAACTGCAACTTCTTATAAGATGGTTGGGTTTTTTTAAAATGAAGAGTTGAAATAGATAAAGGTTCATAATAAATTCTGAAAGGACAAAGTTTGGAGAAGAGCTATACTGTGACCTAAGGTTAAAGGGTATCATTTGCTGTCAACATACCCATGACTGAATTGCAATCCCTGCCTTGCCTAATACACAGTGAAACCACACTGTTCTTCCATCTGTCAGAGTTGGGCACGATGGAAACCAGTGTGAGTTGCAGGTGAGGGGCACCAGGCTTAGTGCATGCGGACCAGTAGGAATCTGGGTGCCAGATCTATTTCTTCTCCTTTGCCTCCCTCCATCTAACCTCCCCAGCAGCTCCACATGGATCCTGTCTGTCCTCCCTTCCACTGGCCCAGGGCACAGTCAGGACAGCTTTTGCGCTGCACACAAGCGTCTGTCAGTTTACAACTCCTTGCAGACGATGCAAAGGGACTGCTGTTGGAACTCATGCCACCAGGTGGCAATCGTGGTATGTGCTAAGGACATAAGTCTATCTGTATAAGCCCTTTTCCCAAGCCTGATTTCAAGCTATGGGAGCTCAGATGTGACTGTGTTCCTCCATCTCCCTCCTTTCTCAGCTTTTATGTCCACTGATTCCTTACAGCAACGAAGGAACAGGGGATTCAACATCATATCATGTCTGCCAGGCAGGAGAGACACTGTTTATAGTTTCTCTAGGGGTCGCCTATGGGAAGACTTGAGCAAAAGCTTCTATATTATATGCTGGAAAAACACAGTGTCAGAGAGATCATGGGATGGAGGAACACCTTTGGTCAGAAGTTTGTATTTTAGGCACCAAAGTCACACATACTTGAAGGCAGGCTTGGTGAAGCCCAATGCCCACATATGCTGCTCTTGTGCAGAAAAGGCACTGTACCCTAAGGGTGGCTTTGGTAACGTGCTTCATCAGCCAGCAGTGTACATGTCCTGGGCTTTTCCAGGGTTCCCTTGCCCCAGGGTAGGGTGTACGAGGGCTCACGTCTGCCAGAATTCCAGAGTAGGAGCTGCCTGAGGCAACTCTTGTATTAACCATCCTGATCTTGGCTTCTCTTCTCCAGGATTTTGATGGCAACTATGAGATCCTCCTTCTTCCATTTCTCTGGGATGTATCCCTAGATGAGCACTAGTCACTTAACCAGTGAGTGACTGCAGATCATGTAGAACTGTCCCTTACCTTCTCATTTCTGTCTCCTTTGTGCCCTAGGATAAATGGGAACAGCTGATCACAGATGGGAAACCGGTGGAGCTCTTTGAGCACATCAGCTTGATGACTCTCGACAGCATCATGAAATGTGCCTTCAGTTGTCACAGCAACTGCCAGACCAACAGGTCAGTGCTGGCTGCCCCAAACCCTGGCAGACACTTTTGCAGCTCAGAAGGAAAACAGGCAACTCGCTTGCCGTGGTGGTCCCAAATGTACAAACTTCCACCATTCCTTTCCCTCCAGGAAAAACACCTACATCCAGGCTGTCTACGACATATGCCACATGGTGCACCAGCGCCTCCGCATCTTCCCGTACCACAATGACATCATTTATTGGCTCAGCCCCCATGGATTTCAGTTCAGGAAGTACTGCCAGCTTGCTCACGAGCACACAGGTATTCCCCTGCCTTCATCCTCTCCCAGAGCTTTAGAACAGGATGAGTGACGGCTAACCAGAGGCAATTGAGTTACCTCCTTGCCCATGCAGTGATCCTGCCGAGAGGCTCAGACCTGGGTCACAGGGGGGCATCAGCTTGCAGCAGTTGTCTGATCTAGGCATAAAGCCAGAGGGTCTTACAGCTTCTGTGTTATTAAACTGGACTGTGGAGGAATTCCCCTCTGGGGATGGTGCTGTTATGGACCATAGGTTGGTGAGACAAGGGATGGGTGCTGCAGGCAACACCATCTCAGGTGCCTATCTCCTGCCCCTGCTGACCCCTTAACTCTTTCTTCCCCAGACAAGGTGATCCGCGAGCGAAAGGAGTCCCTTAAAGACGAACAGGAATTTGAAAAGATCCAGAAGAAGAGACATTTGGACTTCTTGGACATTCTGCTGTGTGCCAAAGTGAGCGGAGAGGAGTGGGTGTGCGGCAGGGCAGCAGGGTGCAAAAACCAGTCAGTCTTTGCAGGGGTGCCACAGACCACCAGAGACCCTCAGGACTGCACAAGCCATTAAAACAAATTAGCCCAGTCCTGCCCAGAGCAGGAGAGGCCAAGGTGATCCAATTTTCCATCACTGAAGTGCTGGTAGCATCTGTTGGGGAATACAACATGCAGAGGGATTTCATAATCCTGGTGCTTGAACATGGGTGGATAAAGAGCTTTCTAAGTGAAGGAAAAAGTGCCTGAATTCAGTCTAAACAGAGATTGATTGTGTTTATAGATATATCAGGAGCATCACCACTCCCTTTGCAATAGCTAAAAGAATATAATAGTCCCTCCTGGGATACTATTTTTTTGTTTTTTATATACATATATATGGGCCACTATAATATATATATCATTATCTTACCTGTATGATCTGTTATCTATTATCTATTAACGTGTTATATATTATATGTTATAGATGTTATTTTTGTATATAAGCCACTGAAAGTGTCTCTGATCTGTTAGGATGAGAATGGAGCTGGCCTGTCTGATGAGGACCTGCGTGCTGAGGTGGACACGTTCATGTTTGAGGGCCATGATACCACAGCCAGTGGCATCTCCTGGCTCTTGTACTGCCTGGCGCTACACCCCGAGCACCAGGCACGGTGCCGGGAGGAGATCCAGGGGATCCTGGGGCAGCGGGAGACTCTTCAGTGGTAAGGTTGCACATTGCCTCAGCTGGTAACTTCTTCCCCATCGCTGCCATTTCTAAGTGAGCAGCGTCTTCAAGGCTCAAAAGCCGGGTGCTAAAGGTTGCTGCATGTACAGGGACTTCATGGGGCAGAGCAGATACTGGATCCTCCAGCTAAATCTGCCTCCCTGCCCTTCAGGGCTCATATACCAGGACAGACACAAGAAAATCCACTCCAGACTAGGAGGGACTGGGTGCTGTGCCAAGACCTGGGCCACCATCATTGCTCTTTGCTCTCACCTGTTTTCTTGCCACAGGACACTGTAGTTGCAGCTTTTTACCTTTCTCAATCATTTTGCACTTGACCTTGTTCAGAGTTTGTTAAGGTTGTTCAGAGGTAACCTGGGGTTCCTAGCTTGCAGCAGCCTGTGGCTGGATGTTGCAGGTCCCTCTGTATGACCAATCCATTGCAAGGGGGTCTGCCTGGGGGGCTGAAGGATGTGGGACAAGGGGCCTCCTGGCGCAGGGCAGCAGGTGGTGCATGGGGCTCAGCCTACCTCTGTCCTGGCAGGGAGGACCTGGGCAAGATGACTTACAGCACCATGTGCATCAAGGAGAGCCTTCGCCTTTACCCACCAGTACCTGGTGTCTCCCGGCAGCTCAGTAAACCCATCACCTTCCCCGATGGACGCACCTTGCCAGAAGGTCTGTAAATCCCATTCCTCATTCACACAACTGTGCTCTTGGACATCAGCCATGTCCTTGCAGCCTGCTGCAGAGCAAAGGTGACAGCCCTGCCTCTGTGACCTGCTCCTTGCTGGCACAGATGTTCACATAGGACTGTGCAGATGTCAGCATCTCATTGACAGACTGGGCTGTACAGTAGCATCCCTGTGGACCTTTCCTGCCATTATCATTATGAGGCAGCTGTGCCTATGCCAAAAGCCCCTTCTCTTCCTGACCAAGCACAACCTCATGGTTGACCCATTTTGGTGAGGGAGGGACAGGGACTGGTCCCATCCAAACTTGTGGCATGGGAATTCTCCTATGCTGCTTTTTTCCTTCTCTGATTTGGCATACAAGTGGGCAGGTGGGGGGGATGATGAGCCTACACTCCCAGTGGCTTCCTCATTTCCACTGCTTGGCTACTTACAACTAAATAAATGGAAAATGCTTAGTTTTCTCTGAAGCCAATGACAAAACCTTCATAGGGTTTCCAGCTGACAGATAAGACCATGATGATTTAGACAGACCTTTGTGTGAGCATGCTGCAACCTTCCCTTTAGTTTCTTTGTCACTGAGCCCTTTTCTCCTCTTCAATTGCTTTACAGGCAGCATTGCTGCGATAAGCATTTATCTCATTCACAGAAATCCTGCAGTGTGGAAAGACCCTTTGGTGAGTTTTCTTTTCCCTTTCTAATGATTTTTTCTGTTTATGTTATGCCTCTTCCATCATCCCCTTTACCTGTTAGCAGGAGAGCAGAGCTCCCCCTTGTTCCCAAACGTTTTTGCCCACAGGAATCATGCTGAGAAGCAACTGCCTGGTGTTAGTCTTGGCCAGCTGTGATCAGACGGCAACATTAGGGTGGATGCTGCCCAAACAGTAAACCAAAGTGCTTCAAAGAACTGCTTGTATTAACAGGCAAAGAGATGATTTTTCACTCAGTCTATAGGTGGAATATTGAATTCTGGCTTCACAGCTTTCACCATGCCTGTGTCTGGCTTATCTTGGCAACACTATTGCCAGCCTCAGTAGAAAGCAAGGGAGTCTGGTGTATGAGCTTCAGTCCATCTCAGAATGAATCCTCTCTCCAATGGGGTTGTTCAGAAATGATGGGGTGTCACGTGTCTGAAGATACCAGTCAGTGCTTTGTTCCTTAAATAATCGCTTTTTCTTGCTGCATGTTCCTCATTTCCAGGTGTTTGACCCTTTGAGGTTTTCCCCGGAAAACATCTCTGGCAGACACTCTCATGCCTTTCTACCTTTTTCTGCTGGAATAAGGTAAAGTGTATTGAATGCTGAAGGAGTAGAGGGGAGAGACAGCATGCATCCCTGGAGACTGCTCAGCCTGAGATGTGTGCGCTGCTGCTGTAACTGCTATGGGGAAGCACTCACAGGGTGCTCTCAGAGCCCACTGCCTGAAGTCGTGGCCCTGCAGTGTTGAACAGTTCACAAGCATATAATAACCATTTGTGCCATAGAGGGGTTCTGATACCAGCAGATGAAATGGGAAGGCAACTTTGCCAGGCCCCTCATGAAGACAGGGAACCAGGTCCCAAAGCTGTGGAGCATCCTGCTGGCATCATGCAGGGAGCCTGCAGCATCCTGGGCTTACCTGCTCCCCTCCTCTACTTGACGCAGAGACCCTATCCCACCTCCCTGCCCTTTGATTCCCTCTTCTCCTCTGCTCCAAATCCTTCCCTTTGCCCTATGTCCTGTTGCAGATCCTTGGAGACCCACCACCTCAGCTCTCCTGGCCTCTCCTTTGGCTTCCCCATCTGTCCTCCCTCTTATTGAACTCACACCTGGAGCTACTCCAGATTCCCTCTGCTCAGCCTATGCCCTTGCTTTTGCTACCGAAAACACTGCCTGGGGCCCCCAGAGCTGCGGAGGGGAAGGACTGTGTTTTGGTGTGAGAGGGCTGGGATCTGGGAATGGCTGAGCTGCTCTGTTTTACCCCAGGAACTGCATCGGGCAGCAGTTTGCCATGAATGAGATGAAGGTGGCTCTGGCCTTGACCCTGCTCCGCTTCGAGCTCTCGCCTGATCCTGCCAAGCCTCCCTGCAAAATACCCCAGATCATTCTTCGCTCCAAGAACGGGATTCACCTGTATCTAAAGAAAATCCGCTGATGCTGGAAAACATCTGCCTCTGATGGAGGGAGGGACCAAGCAGATGACGGGACAACATTTCTCTGGGGCAAAAAGTGCAGGGCAGGATTTTGGAATGAAGATTTCTGTGCCTCTTCTACGAGCTGAAAACCCTTTTCAGCCTGAGACCAGCTGGCCTGGATGGTATTGCACAGGCCCATTACCTCTGTGAGCACCAATCTCAGTGCAGCCACACATGGTCATGCCTCTGTGCTGGCTATTCCCTTGCTCTGTTGTAAGGGAAGGTCCCACCAGGTTATTCCTTTACCAAATCCTACCTTTGCACTCATGTTCTGGCTGAATCCATGATTGTTCCCAGCCCTGCACCGTTGTCAGCACCTTCCTCAGTGCCTAGAGGTCTGCCCTCCTCTCCTGCAGCAGGGACAGCCTGTGGCAGACCTCTCTGTCTCTTTTCACACTCAATGTGATTCTGTTTTGTTGAAAACACTGATTCCAGTTTGGGCTCAAAAATTCTGCCTGAACTGCAAAATACTCTGTAATTTTTGTGTTAAAAAACCAATTATTATTCCTGTAAGAGCAGCTGCCTCAGTTTTCATTGCTGATGTTTGCCCACTGTGTCACAAATACAGTGTAAAACCCCTTTAGATAGTGGAGTTTAAGAGGAAACCTATGAGGTGTAAGAGACAACCCTGGGGGTGTCAGCCTGGGCCCCTGCCCATATGTGTCCAGTTGCAGCCAAGAGAGCTTCTCTTTCCATGGGCAACCCCTTAACAGGAGTCCAATGTATAATACTCCAAATGCCTTTTCTCTTTTCAAACTTCTGTTCCTGTGAAAACCAAGAATTTTCAGAAGTCTCATCTCCCAGGACAAAAACAATTTTCTTAAGAAAAAATCAGAAACTTGTTAACCCCCATATTATAACCTGAATGATGATGCTACTTCCTTCCTTTGTAATGAATTCCACTAAAAGAAGTAATCTGAACTTATAATGAGAAAGATACATTTTGAAAATACATTTAAGCTTATGTGTAAAGGCAGTCCTTGTCAAATGGCAGCTCAGTCACAGGCAGCACACAGTTTCAGTTGTTGCTAATCAAGAATGAATCAGGACTCTAGAAAGTAAAATGAAAATAAAATTTCTCAGTAAATGTGCTTTTCCATATGCTTTTTCATCTCTATTCCCTGCCCTTCAGCAGTGTTGGCTTTCTGCCTATGCCAATCTGAATCCCAGTTCAGCTTATTTTTGCTTCTGAGTTAATCCAATTTATTTCAGCCTGAGCCAGCTCCTCTCATAGAAGCAGGAACATCAACACAGAACCGTTTTGCAGCGGATGCTCACTCCAGCTGCCTGTCCCTTCTTCAGACACAAGGTGCAGCTCTCGAGTTGGCATCAGAGATATCCCTGCAGTGTAGAGAGATGGAGTATGCTTATTAAAATGTAAAATGTCATAAGCCTACAGGATGCCTCGAGCTCTTTGGAGGGTGCTATCAGGAAACAAAATTATCTTGATAAATAGAGAAAATGCTGCAGTGAATGGGATGCAGGCCCATGAGCACAAGCACAAAGCACAAGAGACAGGCACAGCCCTTGACAAAATGAAGAGGGGAAATGACTGATAGGCAGCAATCTCTCCAAAATGTATTTAGTAGATATAGAGGCTGACAAAGATAATACAAATCACTAATATCCTGCCATTGTAATTAAAGTAAGCATCATACTTGGATATATAAATACAAATACTTATCAAAAATTTTTCACTTGCATCCCCTTTCACTAGATGAAATGAGATAGTGTCCTTCAACCCTGTCTGGATATCTAAGTATAAAGGCAACTACATTTACTCCATAAGGTATCTTGCCTACATATTCTAAAGTGTAAAATGAGAAAATTTCTAATCAAAATTGCTGAGTTACTATAACCAAATGTATCTCTATATTGGATTCAATTTTCTTTTCAAGATAAGATTGGGAAAAATAAAATGCTATCTAAAAAAGAGTAGATGAACCTTGACATGCAAATGTGAAAGATTAAAGCCACAACATCCGATGAGGAAGAGCACAAGGCTGACATCATGGTGCACTTGCTGAAAGGGAGTAGGTAAAAAGGTATCAAACTAGGGGAACTAGCATAACCATCCCTGGGGAAATAAATTGATTAGATGAACTAGATGACCTTTAAAGGTCCCTTCCAACCCCAACTATTCTATGATTTTATGGTTCTGTGAAATGGCAGCTGCTAAACTGCATTTAGGCAGATACAGATTGCATAGCATAAAGCGGTCCCTAAGGTTTCTTAAGCCCTAACATAGGTCATCTGGGGAATCTGTATTTTCAAAGGTTTTAAGAGCAGGTCACTGTTTTTGCTGCATAATCCCAAGGCCCAAAGAAGGCAATGAACATGGTATAATGCTACAGCAGGGTACCTCTGGTCTGTTTTTTGGGAGCATATTGAATCAGGGTAGAGGAAAGGCTGCCCTGCTGCTTTTTCAACTGGATTATCCAACATGTGAATGTTCCTGGCCTTGGGACGGAAAAGCCAGGCTGCTTCTGCCTTCCCCCTCTTCAGTCATTGTCTCCCCTGTGACTTTTAGGATTTGTTGAAAATCTGCCTCTTCATATCTGACAAGGAAAAGGAAAGATGCTCTTGCAGCATTCCCATCCTCCCCTCCAGGCTGTGTATGTGGCTTCTTGGCACTGGGAAGGAGCGAAGCCCAGTTGCCCCTGCAGTTGCACACCCAAAACCAACATCAGATGATCTGCACACAGAGCCCTCCTTGATGCTAACAGCCTCCAAAGCCAGGTACTAGAGTCCCACTCTTCTAAATAACAGCATGTATTGCAGCCCAGCTCCACAAGCCATGTGGGACGGCATTGCATGCCAGGCCAGCCAGCCTGCATCCCACATCCTGCACCCCGCATCCCATATCCTGCATTCATCCCACATCCCATATTCCACATCCTGCATCCCATGTCCTGCATCATCTCACATTTCGCATCTTGCATCCCGCATCCCTTCTCTCATATCCTGCATCCTGCCTCCCGCATCCTGCATCCCACATCTTCCATAGCTGCTCTGCTTTTGAACTGGAGAGCTGGGCTGAGGCTGCAAGAGGGCTTCTGAGGCCATGGTGTCCCAGTGCCAGAGTGAGCCAGATCATTCCAGCATGTAATTTCTGACAGTGCCTTCCCGCAGTTACCTTTCCACTCCTGGATATCAGAGACATGGTAGTAATAAAAGACCTGGTCACGTGGGATGTATAACTCAGAGCAATAAAGACAGTGAAGGACTAGATGCAGAGAGGTTTCCTCCTTCTTTAATCCTTCCCTACCTTCTGCAGCAAGGGTAGTTGCAGAGCTGATGAGCTGACCTTGGACTGCCTGACTCAGACCTTCAGAAAACTAATTTAACAAGCTATGTGGGTTGCAGCCGGCTAAGTCTTTGTTTTGGTTAAAAAGATTCTGTATTTTTCCTCATTGCTATAGCTTGGCCTTTCAATAAGAGCACAGCAAGGACACCATCTACTCACACAGTTATTCCTTTCCCCTCAGAGACTGTCATAATAGCTGTCCAGCCACATCCTTGTCATACAAAGGGTATGCCATCCATCACAGCCTGCTTGTGGTACTTCCTTTCATGCTGCTGAGCACACCAGGAGCAGCAGAACCAGCGGTGAGAGGGAGTTCTGCAGGGCACAGCACCCATGCTGCTCTCCAGGCAAACCCATGGTCTGACAATGCTACCAGCAATTTCCCTGTAAACTCCACTGGGATTTTACACTGGAAGCAGCCTGTAAATGAAGTAAGTATTGCAACCTATTTGTATGACAGCTGTATTAAATGCTTCTAGATATAAATTCATCCCTGAGACATGTGTAGTCAGATGGGATCCAGGCAGCTCGCATTACTCTGCAACACTGGCTGGGCTCTTGCTGTGATTTCCTCATATATCATGTGTTTGGAAGCTTGAAAGGTTATTATTTTTTTTGGCATTACAACTACATTTCATCTGTCAGCACTGAGCGCTGCAGGAACACACAGGGACAGATGGGCCCGGGCTCTTCTTCCTACCCAAACAAACACAGGCACATCCAGGGAAAGCAGCTGCTGCGAGGTCATGTTCTGGGGCAAAGTACTGATTTGCCACCCAAATTTCACCTGCTCACTAAAACAGTTCTTCTGCAATGAATGGCAACAGGATGAGTTAAAACAACGAGGAAGATCCTCTCGTTCTTCTCTTTAGGTGTCTGAAGTAAGTGGAGCAATTGTCAAGAACCTGAAACTCATTTCCACAGCCTGATCTGTCCATGGTTGGGAATTCTTCAGTGTAACGGGTTGTTTTCATGTTTATGGCCTGAGCCGGCATGTCATACACTGCCATCATGTGGACATCCACGGCATCGAGCCAGCCGTGCAGGACTCCTTTGACACCCAAATGTGTTTAGCCAGTCCCACACGTCCTTGGTGAAGCCAAGCCTCTGTTCACCCTGCCAACCTCTCCGGCTACCAGGAGACCCTTGTAGCTGCTTTTTCATGTTGGGATAGTCTTTCAGAAGCTCCCTACCTCAGGTTGCCTGGGAGCGACAGTGCTGGGGGTTCTCCTGGTGCTAAGCAGACTGTTTCTGGCCTTGTCCCAATCCCTTACGATGACCAGATCAGTGCTGTCCCCTTTCACTTTTCTCTACTTGCAACTCTGTGGCCATTTCATTTTTCCTTTTGGACTTTCATGCTTTCTGCCCCTGCAAAAACCCCTGAGTTGTCTTCCCCAGACTGTGCTAAGAGTCAGACAGAATGTCCATGGCCCCTCTTGCCATGAAACCTTTGAAATACATGAGAAAGGCATTTCTATCCCCTCCACCAGTGAAAGAGAACGCAGAGGCTGAAGGCTGGATTAGGCACCCACTTTTGCTATCACCCAAGCTCAGATTTTTGCTCCATATCCCCATAAATGCAGGCTTAGCCATGCTGCCCCCTATGTTCCTTTCCTATCAGCTCACCACTTGGCTTCTCATTTGACTTTCAAGACAACCCATGTCCCCCTGGCTCCATGCTCAACAGTTGTTGCTGGTTATTGAATAACTATCAGGGAGACAGATGGGTACAAATCCACCCTGCTCAGTAACCCATGGTGAAGCCCATTGTCCAGGGACTTTGTCACTAGTGAGAATTTCTATGTTGTTATGGAAGTTTCATCTGAGACTGAGCCAGGCTCACCAGCCTGGCACCTCCATATCTGGGTCTTGGGGCATTTCTGAGTTATCTTATAGGTGATTGCTGAAAGGTGCTGCCCAGATCCAGACCAGATGGTCTGGCAATTGGGTAGGCACCACAGGACACCCTAAACCAGCTCAACCTCCAGCTCTCCCTGTTTTCCTTATGTGGTCCTTATAAGGCACACAACTACATGACATTGCTGGACTTACGAGATTGCTGCAGGTCTTCACTGCAGCAATCCCGCCTTCCAATGCTCTCAGTGTCACGGAGCTCCCCTTCCACTCCCTCCCACCCATAGTCACAGGCAAGGCAAGACAAGAAGTTAGTTGTTTATGGACTGTTTGCTAGAGGAGGATCTGTGAAAGAGCCTTAAAGGCCATTCTTAGAGCTGATTCAGAGGGAAAAAGCCTGGTGGAGGGACAGCTTTGGCGTAGAGTCCATGATGCACTGGAGATGAGGAGTGGGGTCTTTTGTAGGATGCACCACTTCAACCTTTAAAGTTAATCCTGAGCACCATGGCAGACTTGTCCAAACTCTCTGTGACCTCACGTGATAACAAGAGAAAGCACATGGTAACATTGCTCTTCTAACACCCTTCACCTGCCCAGTCTAGCTCAGCTCCACATTTTGAAAGCGCCTTGCAGAGCCATAGATCTGGTTCAGGCAGCCCAAAAGTGGCTCATTGTGTGTTCATCCTTCTCTTCCTCCTCAGGTAGGCAAGAAGCTTCAACAGCCCCCCAACCAACTGCAACCCACAGACATCCCAATCAATTGGCCAACCAGCCAACTGGCCTTCACTGCCTCCTCTCCTGATGGGAAGCTCATTAATCATGGTGCTGCAGGACACATAGAGGACCATAAAAAGACCTAGAGGTATTAGCTGTATCGCCTACACCCTCCACAGCCATGAGGTGCATGGCGTCAGGTGCTCCTCCTCAGGAGTGTGAAGTTGCCATGGCAGATTGGGTCATTTTTGCTCTGACTGCAGCCAAAGCCTTCCCTAAGAAATGGCCAACCTGACAGACTGCAGCCTTCTGCCTCCTGAAGAACAACCTTTAACTCCCTGAACTTCTGCGCAGATCCAGCTGGCTCAGCATGACAAGATACAATTAGCTTCATGGAGATGGCCAAGTGTGTGAAAAGCTAATGCTCTTCAGCGCCTGCCAGGGATGTTCTCCAAGGCAACACAAGGAGAGCCGGTGTGATCTTTAAATCTGTCAATGGAAGTGTCTGTAATGACTTACCAGGCTCTGGCACAAAGGATGCCGTATGTCAGCAACTGATGGGGAGAAAGCAGGCTGACAAATGCCAGACAGAGAATACAACTCCTCCTTCCTCTTCTTCCCAGTCTGAGGAGCCAAAACCACCATCTTAATGTAAGTTACAGGGGTCCAGTTCAGGGGACAGACACATTGTGGAGATGAAAATGTGCTAGGACAGGGCTCAAGCAGCCAAAGCACTCAAGTCTGGGGGCACATTAGAGATTTTCAGCCATTGTCATCGGCTCTTTCCAATGGATCTTCCTGCCATACTAACAAAAGCCTAGTGCCATGTGGACAGCTGTAGTGTTGACTGGGTCATCTCTTCCCACGTGAGGAACTTGTGCAATTACTATTTCTATGGAAATGCTGAAGAAACTTAGTCTTCCTATTGGCAGACTAGCAAAAAGGTATTTGCAGCCCAGGAATAAACTAAGAGGAAATCATAGGATTGGTGTTTTCAAGAGAAAAGAGTGTTTCTAGAGCAGTCTTCTACCACCATTCTACCACAAGCTACGGACAGAACCCCTCCTCAGCCCAAACTTTAGCAGACATCTGGACACACACAGTAGGAGCTGGCTGACATGTCCAGTGCCTTTTGTGTCCTGGGTACCCACAGTGACAGCTGTCTCAGTGTCAGCATTATCATCCCATCTGACTTGGAAATATCTAGACTGCCAACTTCAAGATGCAATCATGGAAGTGAATGAGGAACTCTGGAAGCATCATCACTGCTGGAGCTGGAGGACGCTGTTAGAAACTGCCACTTCCAACACATCATGCTCAAGCATTTGCAAAATACCACCATTGAGAACTAGGTGATGGTGCACGTGAGAGAGACCACATATCACATTAGCTAATGCCAGCAGGGATATCAATGTTCAGCCAGAAAATCCACAGCTGAACTCTGAAAAGCAGTGCGATACACAGTCGAACATCCCTCCAAAGGACAGGAAGGTGGAGCTAACTGAACCCATAGGGTCCGTCTGTGAACTATTCAGCTGAGAGCTGCAGTCCTTGTAGGGCACTGAGCATCCTCTAGCTGTGTGGCAGGGAGGACAAACCCTTTCCCTTCCAAGGACCTGGGTCGGAAATATAAATGGTTGTCCTGGGTTACTGGCTGGGCTTAAACCACAACAGTTCTTTGTGACACCCAACATGGGGCACGAAGGGTTGAGATAACGACAGATCTGACCAGTGTGTCTAATCCTATTTGTGATAAGCATTTATTGTTTCGGATTAACAGCCACTCGTCACAATGTTGATGTATTTGCTCTTGGAGTTGTTGTGCTTGATCTCAGAGTTTCAGCATGTTGTACCTTACTTACAGCTACTATTTGCTGTTCTAGTGTTCATCGGCTGGGGGTCCTGGGCTAAGGTTATTGTTTCACTGTACTTCATAGTAATGACTTGTGACACAATAGACTCATTGATCATGAAACTGGTCTGGCTTGCATTCCCAGCGTGGTCATCACCCATATACTACGGGAGGTACGTAATGGAATTTTTTAGCAATTACACTCTTTATTTTTCCTACCCTTGGGGGGTCAACCTATGCAGGAGATATTCCCTCACACCCTCCACTCCCCTCGCACCCTCCACTCCCCCAGCAGGCCATTTACAGCAGTAGATTCTGAAAAAGTTAAAGGTCTTGAATATCCTTTCAATGCCCTTGAAAGCATCCTGCTCCTTTTGCTGGGAACCAGCTTGATGCTGTATATACTCTCTCTGTTTTGCCTACAGCCACACCACC
>NW_009911780.1:0-5681 GCF_000696875.1 Nestor notabilis
CATGGGAAGGGTGCAAGGCATGTTTTAGTGGGGTTGTTTGGGTTAGGTTGGTTGGTTGGTTTCGGTTTTGGTTTCCACCCCTGTGGTTTCCATGAATGGTGGGCATACAGAGGCAGATGGTCAGTTCTTGCTGAGAGGGCTGCAGTGCTCATAATGTCCTCGGTCTGTGTTAAAAAGGTTTCCATTGCTCTTGAGGTGACTTGCAGCTTTGTTGCCTGGCTGTTTATGTACGCCTGCTGCTGCTACTGGAAGAGGCACCATTCCTACGAGTGGAGCTGTCGCTTGGTCACCCTGCTGCATGGGCTGATTGTCACTGGCCTCTCTGGTTACGCTGTGCTCTTGGATGGCCCCTGGCCTCTGACCCATGCAGGTATGTTTGGAGTCTTACCTTGACACATATCTTTGTCATGCAGTGTTCTGTTACAAGTGGAGTGGGGGGCAGATTGGTTTTGCCGCCTGTTCTCTTGCATGTATGTTTTTGGGGTGTAGTTGGGGCAGGATTTTGTTTAACTCTCCCTGCTTCTTCTCCTTACACTTCTTACTGTTAACCTTGTTTTTGTTTTATCCATATACGTATGCAAAGTTTCAGGTTGGCAGCTTGAGTTTATTGCAGCAGTAGGTGTAGCAGTGTGTTGAGAATAGAACAAGTACTGTTCACATCTTTAAGGGTATAATAGTACCTAGCATTTGGCTGTGGGGTTTTGTTTGCTGTTTCCTATAATTAACACTCAGCTGGTTCTGCTGATGGTGGTCAGGCTTTCCAACCCCCCTTTCCAAGAGAGAAAAAGCAAAACAGAAGTGTGGAGGGATGGGTGGCCTGCCTGGGTCTGCTGGGTGGTCTGAATTGTGAAGGGAGAGCAGAATCAGACCTCCAGGCTTCCAGCTTGGCCCTTGACCCGTAGGAAAGGCTGGAAAACAAGGAGGAAAGAGGCATGCTCACAGTCTGTATTGCTCCATATTGTAGAAGAATGTCTTAAATCAGACCCCACGCTTATGTACATCTTTAATTTCAGGCTCACCAAACACAGCTCTTCAGATCCATGTGCTGTCCCTGACCTTGGGTTACTTTATCTTTGACCTGGGCTGGTGCCTGTATTTCCGGACAGAGGGGGACCTCATGCTGCTCCACCACACACTGAGCATCTGTGGCATGATCATGGTGCTGGGGCTCGGGAAGTCTGCTACAGAAGTCAATGCTGTTGTGTTTGTGAGCGAGATCACCAACCCTCTGCTCCAGACCCGCTGGTTTCTGCGGGAAATGGGCTGTTACCACACTCTCCTGGGAGACATCGTGGATTTCTTCTTTGTTTCCCTCTTCCTGGTGCTTCGAATTGGGGGGGGAGCTTTGATCATGTATGCGATGGTGACATCCCCTGCTCCCAGCTGGCTCCTGAAGGCTGGAGGCTTGGCCATGTACATCGTGTCTTTGGGCTTCATGGTTGAAATCTGCCGCTTTGTCAGGAGGAAAATGATGAAGAAAAGTATTTCCTGGACAAGCCTGAGGAGCGTGAATGCACCTGTGAAAACTAACGGGCACTTGTCAGCTCATTAGTGGGTTGTGGATAATCCCCTGGGATAGGGTCCTGGTTTACTGAAGCTTATTCCTATGAAAAGAACTCCTAAAAGTGATGTGGAATTGACTTTCTGGCACTGGCTGTGCCTGGAGGAGATGAACCAGCGCTAAGAACATGGGAAAGATGGCAGCAAAGTGGTTTGAGTGCAAATCTGAAGAGTCTGGCATGTCTACTGAACTCTGATTCCCTGGTTTCTCCAGTAATGGTACAGTCTCAAGGAGAGTGGCAATACCTGACCTATTCATTCTGCCACCGATAGTTGCACAGTCTGTATGTTCTGTCATCATTTTGGAGGTAGAATTGTTTTACAGTGTACAGCCAGAAAATCCCACCTGCCTGCCAGTGGGACCAGGTAGGGGTGTGATTTAGGGAAGACTTATTAAGCCTCATTCTCCCTTAATCCAGGAGTTGAACAACACACTTGACTAAGTACTTGGATGAAAGCCTCTGAACAAGATTCAAGTGCTTGCAGGGTATGGTAGAGTTGTCCTTTGCCCGTGTGAAGTGATGGTAGTTGAGGTGAGGTAATGTTTTACCTCATTGTTTTTAATGATACATTTCTTCTTTTTTTAATACTTGTATTCAAGCAGATACTGATCTCGGAGCAGTGTGACTTCACTGGGATTGACTCAAGCCTTTGCAAACAAGAGTCAAGAATTAGACTAGTGCCAGTAAATTCCATAAGCAGGTATTCACCTAGTCTTGGATTGCTTCAAAAAAACCAAACAGGCATTTTGTGGGTGAGAGAGAGAGAAGAGCACTCTCTGGATGCTCTTTCTCTTCTGGTTGGCTCATCTACAAGCTGTGTAAGCTGAATGCATTGCTAATAAGTGTAATAAGTATTTTCAGGGGTGACAGTAATGTTTAGGCAGATCTCAATACAACATCTGTTCCATACCAGCAGGTCTTGGAGTATGGACCAATTCTCTTGTTTTACCTCTCAGAATGGTGTTCTGACATTTCCCCTGGGGTTTTAATGTGAATTTCCCCTCTGTTTAAGGCTGCAGTTCAGATTTACTCTCCCATAAAAGCCTTGCTTACAGCTGAGAAACAAATGGCTTTGTGTTGCCCTTAGGCTTAGCAAGGCTGGTTGCCCTTCCTTCCTGATTTCAAAGGTCTTGTTTAGAGGAGCTCCTGCACAGAGCTAAAGAGCCCCTGAAACAGCCTATGTGGCTCTTGCTCAAGCTAAGTGTCACCCCTGCTGCAGAGGGGAAGGAGTGGGAATACAGTTGCTATGGGGACACAGCTTTACTAGCTCCTCCACGCCTCTTCTCTCACTGACTTTGGCACTGTTCAGGGCAGATATCTGCCTTGGCTGGGGGTTAGAATAAGGTGTGTGGAGAGATTAAGAAATGACATGAAATAACTTAACTTTTGACATGCCCTCTGGAAGCATTGCAGCTGTGAATCCAGGGAAGTGAGCAGGCTATTACCTTTAGAAAAGCAGGAGCCTTGCTCTGGGGGCCTGGGCTCATGAGGTATGAACTCTCGCCAGAGTTGCTGTGCTCTTCTGAGAACTCATATGAGTGATGGGACTTCTAATAAAGTTATGCTCTCTTTTTCAAAAGCAATGATTGCTGTAATGTTCTTTTGTTCTGGGTCTTAAGGAGAAAACTGAAGCTAATGAAGCCTGAGGAAGAAAGACTTGAGGGTAGCCTAAGCAGCCTAAGGCTGGTAGTCACTCACAAAGCTCTGGCTTATGCCCTTAATGCAGTTCAGGAAGGAGTGAGCTGGTGGGGAAACAAGCACAGGACTGAGCCATATGCTCTGGAGCTCAGGCTTGAGGTGTGAAGAATAGATGAAGGTCAGCTGAAGCTTAGATTTGTGACTAATGTGCCCATAACCTGCCTTGACAATGAGTCATGTATCACAGGGAACTTGAGAATAAACTATTAAACTGAGGTGTTTGCTCCAGATGAATGCAGGGTCACAGGGTGACTTAAATTCTTATTATGTCCTACATCCCAGGTTGCCTTTTTTTTTTTTCTGTGTAGCACCAATGCCTCTCTGTTGCTGTGCTTCATCCTAGGAATGGCCAATTCAGAAGGCTGCGATTGCAAGGTGGTTTGTTTACACTGTATTTGGAGAATATAGTAGTACGAGATGTCCTAAGACACTGCTGAGTAGCTGTTTCCAGCTAAGAACCTGCTACTGGTGGGCCAGAACTCTGCTGTCTGGGGTGGAAGTGGCCTGGACTTGGCTTCCAACAAGAAACCTCTCTTCCTTCAGCTATGGAGTCAGTAAGCCAGTGCCTGCACCTTGCATGCAAAACAACTTATGGAAGGTATCCTGTGAGATTTGAAGACAAGTGCCCTCATGTGGTCATGCACCGTGTTTCACCTAAGCTTAGTTTTAGCTTTAAATCCTCTAATGTGATGCTAGAAAAGCATCTGGTTCCACTCTCGCTATCCCATTGGATTTCTTATTTGCTAACATGTCAGTGAATGTAATTTTTAGTACAGGTGCCTGGTTTTTATCTGTCAAATATCCTCGAGGGCTTTTACAGTCACAAAAAGTGAGCCTCAGTCTTGGGAGCTCTTGTGTATTTCCAGCTGTTGTATATTTCTTGCTTATTCCTGGACAAGAAGTTTCCCACTGTTGGCAAGCCAATAGGTTTAGTGTTGTAAGCTCTCCTTAGAATAAATACAGAAAGAAGGAATGTACTGCTGAGAGAGGGTGTAGCTATACTACACCATGTAGCAGTGCGCAAATAATTGTTAGCAAAGCTTCCTGTCCTGAGCTGTTTTGCTGAATGCTATTCATCTGCAGGCGAAACGAGCCAGTGCAACCCAGCCTGCCTATTTAAATGGCTGACTCTGCACAAAGCAAACAAGAAAATTAGTGTGCAAGCTGCTCCTAACTTCTGGTACAATCCACCGGGAGATGGTTTAACTTGCCACCTTTCATCTCACTACATGCACATTTTGCACATTGTATGATCTAGAACACCCCCCCACAACTCCTCTATATGCTACCTGAGGCATTAAATGGTCCTGGCCTTGTTAGGACTTTCAGAGTGATCTTCTGTGAGCATCTCTGTTGTTCTTCCTGACTGCTGAGTTTCTGTGCTATGAGTCAATGTTAGCCCTACAGCTTTCTGTCGACCCTGTTCTTTATCCTAAGCTAAGTAAAAGAACAGCTCCATCTTGGTTGTTAGTGAGGATGTTGTAGGGGCTGGTGACTGGTCCAGCAAAGGTGGAGGAAAGCAAGATGAGGCCTAAGATTTGTCAGAAAAGCGAATGCGCTGTTAATGTTAGTGAGGATGTCGTGCTGAAACAGCTGAAGGATGAGCATCTTGTAGCAACAGAAACTTGTGCCTGGCCTGAACTGGAATAGTAAGATAGATATCAAGCTGAAAACAGGCTTATTACAGGTGCTGTAAGAGGCAGGAGAGGCTACTCCCACCATCTGTATTTCAAAGGGTAAAACTTGACAGGATGAGATAGAAAACCCCCAAACTATTGCTGGGTGTGAGAGATTGTTTTGATTGCAACTTAGGGAAGGAGTGTGTTGGTTGTGGAGGAATGTTTTTGCAATATACTTTAGGCTGCGTAAACCCTGGATTTTGCTACTCTGTGCATGTAGATGAAGTTGGGAGAGAGAAAAGATGCAGTTTAGCACTGAATGCTTGTAGTGAGAAGAAATAGCTGGGCTTTGTAACTGCTGCACAAGCATTGGATGAGGGGGTATGTTCAGGGCAGGGCTGTGTGCTTTCACAGCCTGCTGAAGCTGCGTGCTCTGCGCTGTGCCTGGATGATAAACCCCGTGGGGTATGTTTGTTACCTTGAAGCTGGTGCTGCAGTGATGCAAGCTCTGTAGAAGAGTTGTTTCACATCAGACACTACGTGGCTGTGAGTAAAGCAAGCCCACATATACCATGTTATCTCTGGGACACGTGAGATGATTGAAGCGGGTCATGGGTGCGTGGGACTAATTTCCTGTGCCCACAGGCTAAAGCGATGCTTTGCGTGTGTGTGTGCCCGGTGGGAACATAACCTGCCTCTTGTTCTGAGAGCAACCGGGCACTGAATCGCGGTGCTCACCGGCAGGCAGAGACCTGCAAACCTGCGCGTTACAGCACTCGGGGCCAGCCCTGGTGGTTCCCAG
>NW_009911781.1:0-236 GCF_000696875.1 Nestor notabilis
CCCAGGGCTCCAGCCCGGCTGAGGTGGGAGGAGATGCGGGACCTGCTGCTGGAGACGTGTGGGCTACGAAAGCAGTTGCAGGAGTAGAGCCAAAGAAACAGCCAGTTGGTTAAAGAGCGGGGTGTCCTTCACATAGGACCGCTGCTCACAGACTGGGGGATGGCTGTCTTCTCTTCCTCTGCAGATGCAGAACCAGACACGATTGTAGTTGGGAAAGTTTCTTTTAACCCCAAAGA
>NW_009911782.1:0-10501 GCF_000696875.1 Nestor notabilis
TGTGTGGTGTCCCTGCTCATGGTGGGGGGTTTGGAACTAGACGATCTTGATGTCCTTTCCAATCCTAACTATTGTATGATTCTATGAATGCAAATATCCTTCTATCTCACCAGCACAAGGTAGGAATAGATGGTTGCTAGCAAGAGGTGGCTGTCAATGCACCATGAGACACCAGCATGGACGGACAGCAAAACAGAGTGTGCTGGGGCTGCAAACAGTCATCTCTTTTATTATTCACCCTGCCCTGGCCAGTGCCAGTGAGCTGCTGCTGCCAACTCATTACCAGCACTGCTGACAGCATGGATCACGTGTGTGTCGGTAGCTAGAGAAACCCCAGCCAGTTCATGACATCCTGTTGTTTGAATATGGTTACAAAAGTTGGATAGAAAATAAGAGGATAAACTTAAAATCAAATGGTATTATATTTAGCAAACTGATTATTTATTTTCCTGTGTTATGGACACCTCTGCCCGCTGCCAAAGCAAAAATGTTAAATTTTAACAGTCTATTATGAAATCATATACAAAAAGGAAAAAAGCAGTGACCTCATGTTGTGTGAAGAGACATGTCTTGGGGGAAACAAAAAAGAAAATCAAAACCAGAGTGAACACTCAGCCCGTTAAGCAATTCTCCACCTCAGTTTATAAGTGCATCATGGATTCAAATTCATCAATTCTCTGTTTGGTGTTTCCTTTTCTAATCCTCCGGTAGGAGATTGTGTTGTACCTAGAATAGCTGTGTCTGGAGATATCATTTTTTTTCCCCAGGCTGGGCTGTTCCTCTGGTTTCTCCACTGGGGAGTTGCAGCCGGGGGTGGTCAGGGGAGATGCCTCCTTGCTACTGTCATACTGCTTTAGATGGGATGCCTCGCTGTTCTCCTTCTTGATTTCAATCACTTGAACTTCATCCTCTTCAGTGTCCTCCTCCTCCTCGTTCTCCTCATCCTCCTCGTCCTCCTCCTCTTCAGTGGCATTTCCCCTCCCATCGGTGCTGGCTGCGAGGGTCTCTGCTGCCTCCTTGACGGAGCTGGCTAACATCCCCATCACTGGCTCCCTGCTGCCCACAGGCAGTCCATCACTGCCTGGCCCTGCAGCAACACAGAGGGAATGTTGGTAAGGGCAGACTTGGCATGCCTTCATGCCCCTGTCCTACATGCTTTTGATATAGCATCATACTTGGTGTCTTACGAGCTCCTGCCACCAAAGCACCCATCCTCCAGAGACTGCCTGGTGGGGGGTGCCCCACATCTCCAGCATGAACCCCATCACCACAGATGCTTGCATGTGCTTGAGAAAGGCATTGTACATTCTCAAACTCATTCCTTGAGGCCACCTGCCTTTGCATTTTTTAATGACCTTCTCTACCACCTTTCCCACTGAGTTCTCCCCACTCAAAGAGGGAAGTGCAGCATAGCATCCCCCACTGAGCACCAGGACCAGAGACACTCTGCCTCCCCGCATGCACCAGATCTGCTCCTGCCCTCTCAGATCCACAGCTGGCAACCATCACACTGCAAGGCCCTGCTGCAGTGCCCTTCTAAACTCCCTTCCAACCTTCCCAAAGCTCTCTGCTAAGTGCCTTGGGCAAGTGCTGGACTCAATTAGACAAACTCCCTGTTAAGGAGTTGCTGCCCCTTACCTGCAAACCCTGCCATGGGACCAAGGATCCCATCTCCCTGCGGTGCTCAGTGCTGGGTCTGCCTGACATGGTAGGAAAGGGAAACAGAAAGGGAAATGGCAAGGAAAATGGAAAAGAAAAAAGGAAAAGGGAAAATGGAAAAGGGAAAAAGGAAAAGAAAGGGGCTGCTCTGCACCCAGTGCCCAGCTGTGCCCATGATGCATCAGGACCCCAGCACAGCCCTCCTGGGATGGTCCCTCCTTCAGAGATGGCCCACCAGGCTGAGATGACTATTTCCTATTTGTCCTGTTTGGCATTTGTCTCTGTGTTAAATGGTGCTTTAGTGTCACAACAAATGGTCTATTCAACATTTTGCCTGTGGGGTCCTGAGTATTAATTAGACTAAATTGGTTAGGTACTAAAAAGCAGCCTGCAATTTAGAGATAAAGTTCTCATGGCTAGGGGGGAGAGGTGCAGGGGGGTGCTGTGTTTAACAGGTTTTATTGTGGACTCATAAAGCAACACAGCTGGAATATGGATTTCAGCTCTAAGTGAGAAAGCCTCCGTCATGATTCACCTCCTCACAGTTGCTATGAAATATTATTGTACCCATGACAAATGTTCATATTTTTTCCTTTTCTTAATCAAAGTTTCTGTTTACAGGGCATGGTCCATACATCTTTTACAACTACATTCAATGACACTCTAGCTTTGCCAGGACTGCAACAGCTACCCTGAGTTGTTAATCTGCTCTTCTCCAAGGAGGGGCTTCATATTTATGTGGCAGCTGACATACAGAAAACACCTATCTGTTGCAGCCAGGTAGATGTGTAAATGACAAGAGGGATCCAGCACGGCCAGGTGCCGGGGAGTGGGTTAGAGCCACCAGCCGTGTGCCCCTGCCATGGCTGGGTCACAGGGTGGGGAGAACATCATTAGCAGCCCCTGGTCCAGCCACTCCTCATCCCACACTGCTAAAACCAACAAGACACAGGAAACATGGAAGGACAGCAATGCTGAAAGCCCATCTAGAGATGTAGCTTTCTTTTAATAACACCCAATAAAATACTCCTCCTTTCTGGAGGAGTGCTGCATTTTGGATGGTATAATTGAATAGGTTCATCTATGTGTAGATATATGCAATCATTTTAAGTTGTGGCTGGGGATGGGCAGCAAGTGCCCCCCTGCCGCCCCACTCACTGCAGGAGGCGGGTGTGAGATCCAGCCTTGGCTCCAACAGATTTTCACCATTTTCACCTAGGAATGAGTAGAGAGGGACCCAGGAGCAGATGTTTAGGAGAGCAATTTGCTGCTAGGTTCTTGGGTCAGGGGGATTTAGACATTTGGTGAATCAGGCAGGAATGAGTTTGGGTTTTGAGGCCACACATTTCTGACCGACAGTCTCCTGAGGTTATCCTCTGAGCTCCCCTTCATGGACCAGAAGATAAAGCGTCTCCCAGCCTCACAAGGCTGTTGGAGACCTCCTGGCTGATGATCCCACTTACTTTCAATGCCCTACGGTCATGGAGATACACACAAACCCCAGAAAGAAAGAGATACCAGACATGTTTTCTTAAAGTGCAGCAACTCAACGGATGAATAATGAGTTACTGCTCTCCAGAATGTAAGAGTCTGACTGAATTAAAAAAAATAATAACCACCTACATGTGATTGTCTCAGAAGGCTACTCATTGCTATGCTTTGGGAACACCTTGTCACACAACGTTTTCCATTACCTTCCTCTGATTCCTGGCCATCGGTCTCCATGTCCTGGATATCAGCTGATCCCTGCTGTAGTGTCCCATCATTTTCCTCTCGCTTTTCTTTAGGAAATACAAAGCACAAGAAATGGACTGATGGAGTAGTTAGTGAGAATAGTTAGGCTTTAATGGTTGCAGATTGGCAGCAGTTTTTCAGAGCAGATTAAAAAAATTGCTTGCTTCTTTAGTTACATACTTTTCATTGCATTCTGTGTAACTGCTAGCTCAAATTTGTCCCTAACTCTGAATTACTCTGAGTCATTGTTACAACTACCATAGGTTAAGAATTTTGAATAACACATATAGTGCATCTCACTATTCATAAGACTATACATAAACCAGAACTTTTCTTTCTAAGCACTTAGAGAAAGGCAGCCTTGTACTTTACCTTCGCATTGCTTCTCTCCATCAAAATCCCCATGAACTATATCCTCTGCCAAGGAATTTCTATTTTCCTCCTGATTTTCTTCTGCAGGTGGAGCATCAGGGCTCATTTCTGCATTTGCGTAAGGGACCGTTCCAACAGATTTTGCTATTTCACCAATGACCTGGAGTGGGCCCTTCTCCAGGGGTACACTCCCGTTGCACTCGGGCATGCCAGATGCTGATGGGACTTCTTCTGTCATGCTTAGGTCGGTGCCTTGTCCGCAGACCAGGGCCGTGCACCTCCGGGGGCCCCGCTCCTGCGCCCCGGGGTGGGAGCAATACTCTTCACCCCTTCTCCACAGGGATTTTGTTCCCCTGCACAAATGGTCAAAGTGTGTCTCCTCTCCTGCGGGTGCTGCAGCAGAGCAGGATCCACGGTCACACCATCAGATGTGCCAAGGGCTTGCCAGCGGGCTCTGGCCATGGGGCAATCCAATCAGCACCTCGCTTGTTGCTGAGGCTCGTCCTGTTGCATAATTAAATACACCATTTTAATTTACATAAACAAACAATCAGAAGCAAGGAAGCTTTTGTGCTGGCATGGAGAGCGGGTCTTTCAGCATGTCAGCCCTGTGGTAATAAACAGGGATTTTGTACTCTCAGCACAATGGCCCTTTGTGTTTCCGCCTGGTCACAGGGACGACAATTGTTCTGACCTCTAATCCCTGGAGGGTGACCACCTTCCATAGTGCTGCTGCCACCTAACCCGCTTAACATTCCCCATTGGGTTTGTGTGCTGATAAACCTTGCTGTGCCACTGGCCAGACAATGAAAGCATTTTGCACTTGTTGGGGAACAAACCGGCTGGTTGGAAGGACACATGCCCTGCACATGGCACAACACCACGCTTCTCTGCCACCACACGTGTTTTACAGTCACATCCACATCCTGACAGATGCCGAGCAG
This sequence comes from Nestor notabilis, assembly GCF_000696875.1. Classification (NCBI taxonomy): domain Eukaryota; kingdom Metazoa; phylum Chordata; class Aves; order Psittaciformes; family Psittacidae; genus Nestor; species Nestor notabilis. Next base: position 4,710 of record NW_009911782.1, read on the forward strand.
CTGCAATTACCTGCTCAGTGAAATGCATCTTCAAGGGCTTGGCCCTCAGGGACAGAACTAGAAGATGAGAACCAAAAGCACAAGCCAATGTGACATTTGGTGACAAGATGTGAACTGAGGTGGCAGGTCCCTGAGACTGAGCCAGTCAGGCAACAGGATGCTTGCTGCCCCACCAGCACCCAGGCAGGTGTGCTTTCCCTTCCACACCCACCACACATGCCTCTTTTGCAGAAGCATCTTCTGGCCACAGGAGTAGAAACTTTCTTTAAAGGAATATAAATGGGGAGAGAGATGAGAGTAATTATCAGTAATTATCAGTCAGACCTAAAGCTAGAGGGAGTGATAACAGGGATATTTCACAAAGGGAAGGAAGAGGATCGCCCAGGTGGCACCAGGCATTTTCTGACCGCAGCTGAACTCGTCTCAACCCTGTGCCAGGTTTACATAAGAGTGTAATCTCCTGCTGCGAATGACTTTTTGTGTTGGCACAAAACAACATTTCTGACATCTTTGTGCTTTAGGACTTTGAAATTTCTTGTCACATTTTGGCCTGGATTAGAAATTAACTCAAAGCCTTTCCACTGGTTTTGTTCATCTGTGAGTTTGCAGCTTGAAATCTACAACTTTTCATCATTGTTATGAAAATGAGCTTGGTGTAACTGATTTATAAAATCAATCATATGCTGGAAAAAAATTGTCCGAGAAAATAGATTATGAGGTTTGAAAGTGAATTGACAACATGCAACAGTAGGTACCTTCAGGAGAGGCTTGGTACCTAGCACAGACTGGTGGCTGGAAAGAAGGAGAATACCTTCTCTTCCTATCTATTCCATCTTCTTAGCTATTTCCATATCTGTGACATAATCCAAAGCGCCCGGCAGGTGATTTCTCATTTTACAGGCCCTGTCCCCAGGGTTTCCCTCAGTGTGGTAACACCACTGAAAGAGGTTCATGGTTGGGATTTACCATGGTTGGGAGCATCCCTGCTGCACCATGACCTCAAGGGCAGAGTGGGGATATGATCATCACGCAGGGACAAGGGGCCATGTCTGCCTTGGTGCAGCCATCACAAATCCTATACCAGGGTTAAGCATGGGTCAAATTCCCAGCCTGGCTTCTAATTTGAAGTCACGCAAAGCTGAAAACATGGCACCAGGGTTGACAAGCAAGTAGCCTGCTAACCTTGGAGCCACATCAGCTCCCATGGGAACAGGGACAGGTCCTGCCCCCATGTCCCCAGGAACCTGCCTGCCTGACTTTGTGGTTGCAGGAAGATATTGAAACAATTTTAGGTATTTCCTGCTGCCATCTATTGGTTACACAATCAATTCTCAACAACTCACATTTTCCCAAATGAGTGCCTCGTGGTCAAAGAACGATTTGCATGAATCTATTATAAATCATTTTCCGTATGACCTTTAGCGCAGGAAGTTTCCGTTCCAGCTATGCTTCACTAAAATTTCAGAAACAGCACCTGGGATTTCAGAGGCACAACAGGGATTTGAGAGTCGGTGAGGTAAATCATTGCTGAGCCCCAGTAATTCTAGTTCATTCCAGAAATAGGAAGAGGCCACCATGGCAGGGTGTTTGCAGAGCTCTGCAAGCTCCTCTGTCATTAACTCTCTGCTCCCCAGTTTCTGCTCCAAGCTTCCAGGAGCATCTCATGCACGCTCATGGCTGCCTGGGGGAGCACATGCACCACACATGATCACTGGAGCAGCTCTAGACCAGAAGCCACATAACCCATGGTCACCATGGGAGATGCAGCGCCACCCGAAGCCAGGGAAAGATGACAGGCATGGTGGCACTGGAGACAAACATTCCCACGGCTGAGCACAGCCAGGAGGGATTACATTTCACTTGAACCCCCCCCAGAGAAAAACTCTGATATAACTTAAATATAAGGAAGAAGTTCTTCACAGTGAGGGTGGTGAAGCACTGGAATAGGTTGCCCAAGGAAGTTGTGAATGCTCCAACCCTGGAGGTGTTCAAGGCCAGATTGGACAGAGCCTTGGGTGACATAGTTTAGTGTGTGGTGTCCCTGCTCATGGCAGAGGGGTTGGATCTAGATGATCTTAAGGTCCTTTCCATCCCTAACTATTCTATGATTCTATGACAACAAACTACAATCAAGCATTTCCACTTTGTCAGCAACATAAATACCTTATGTTTATGAAAAAAAAACATACCTTGGGATTTGTCTTCTATAGCAAATTTCAGGATTTAACTTTTCACCCAGCAGAGGAATGAAAGGAAAGGCAGACGCACTGGTGTTCCCTTTGCTAGAGCTGTGTCAGGAACCAGTCAGCCGTCATATATGCTCATACTTCCCCAATGCTCCTGCTGGCCACGTTGGCTTCAGAGGGGAGTTGCAGAAGGAGCAGCATGTTTCCTCTGAAAAACAGGAATATGTACCAGAGTGATGCTAGTTACAAAAAATGGGCACACGCAGAGTAATTCAAGTTTTGACAGTGTTAAAAATAGGCAGCTGCTGCTTTCTTCCTGGCAAACACTGCACAGGCAGCCCGAAGGGATTTCTGGTGAGGGGAGAGCAGCTCCTGCCTGTTGGAAGGCATTTGCCAATGTAGGTTGGTCTCCACTGTCTGCGCCCAGGAGCTCAGGGTCACCTGTCACCCCCAGGTCATCGCAGTGACTGAGAGCCTGGAAGCTGCTTGGATGCTACTGCATTCCCAGTGGTGTTTTTAAGCAGGCAGAGTTCTTGGTTGGACTTGGAAAAAGCAAAAGTAGCTGCGAGTTCCTCCCACCACAGGCAGCTCTTTATAATCAGAGCTGGGCAAAGCCACCTCTCAGGGATAGGAAAACATTTAATTTGCACTAACCTGAGGCGGTGTCATTTCTGCCTCTAAGCTTTTAAAAAAGAAAAAGCCTGTACTGAAACAGCCAAACTTTACAGAAGCAATTCAGGCTATGCACCTTTCCCCAAGCAGAGCATCGCCTGGACAGCCCAGCTCTCTGCTCTCCCCAACACTTCCATCTGCACTGGAGAAGCTCTCATCCCCAGACCACAGGTGCCACCAGGGCATCTCTCAGCTGTGCAGCCCAGCATGGCCAATGGCAGCAATGTGGCATTGCCATACTCTCTGTCATGGGCCGCAAGCTTTGCACCAGGTTTGCAAGGCCTCAGCACTGGGGCTGGTCGGAGGAGCTCTGCCTGGGCTTCACTGGCTTGGTCCCACTTTGACAGCGATTTCTGTGGCTGACCAGGTGCCCATGGTGAGTTTGCTTTACTTTTGCTTATCTGTGCGTAGCACAACCATAGGTTTATGCAGATAGCAGTAACAAGCAGCTGGTCTGCTGGAAGCATGGCAATAAATTCTTGGCTTTATATATGCATAAGGTGTGCTTCCCTTTTGCCTTGCAGTGGCAGGCAGGACAAACTCAGTTGCCTGAGATAACTACATCCTGTGATCTTCTTTTCAGTGCTACGAAAGCTGGGTGCAACCAGCTGCTATGCATGAAAACTTCTAAAACAGCTGCATGAGAAAGGAAACGTTGGGTGCGAAAGCAGAAATCAGCAGAGCAGAACCGCATGTGGGAAGGCAGAAACACAGCCATCCCTAAGAAGTGTGTGGAAGAGTGGTCGCTGAAGGGATAGCCACCTGCTCTGAGCACAACTGAAAAAGAGCAAAACCCAGAACATACAGAAACATGGCTCAGACAGGGAAACGCAGCAACTCCTCATGTATTTCGGCAGCTTCCAGGGCTGGACTTTTAACCTGTGGAGGGAGAGTTTTTGCAGGATAGTACAGCCTTGAAGACAGAATGATTTTCGACTGGATTTGAAATGCTTCCAACAGAAGCCACAATCTGTTTCATGGTTTTGTGGAAAAAAACTTCCACAGTAGAAATTCAGGCCAAGAGAGCCCAGGGGAAAAAAAAATGAGGAAAGAGATATTGCAAAGGTCATAAAAATAGGGCAAGGCTGGCTAGATCTGGCCATTGGGCAAGAGCCAGTTAAGCAGTTAAGAATCCATACAAGGTCACGCTCAGTAGCATTCAGCAAACTAATTGAAGTTTTAAGTTTACAAAGGAATTGCATTCCTTAGAGCAGCCACACTTCCTTCTGCAGTAAACTCGTACCCTCTATCCACAGGGGATAAGAAGAGAAAAGGTAACCCCCTGGCTGTTAGGAAATCAAGCAAACCCTTCAATGACCCCATCCATGATCAGTAAGCACACCTCCTCTGCTGAAGGTCCAGAGCACCTTCTACACACACTGCTTGGAGCCCCAGCCCTTGAACCACGGTGTCACCACACAGTGTTTCCTCTATGCTCACCCTCCTTTACTCGTGTGAGGCAGAGCAGGGATCCTCCCAGACTGCTCTCTGCAAGGAGAAATGCCATTTTTAAAGAACTTTCTCCTTTGTTTTGCTCTCTGAGCTATTTGACTTGCCCAGGAGCTTCTTCCTCCCCTCGGAAGGCTGGGGCACCTTTGGTCTTGGTGCCTACTGCATCAACCCCACGGAGCCTGCCTGTCACCCACATCCTGTTTTTGATCGTGGCCATGAACGTCACGTTGTCGTCTTGCAGCAACCAAAGCATGCTCTTGCCACTGCTAGAAAAGCATCATTTATTTAGTCTTTCTTAACGCCTGTCTTAATCTTGTTGGTTGTCCAGGCTCATTCAGCCTTCCCACAGTAAAAGCAAGCATGCATCTCCTGAGGTAGGACAAATTAGCTTTCCATACCAGAAAGGATCCTGCTTTGGAACACAAAATTGCACTAATTTCCACCAGAGACACAGGGAGTAGAGCTCATACAGTGTTTTAAATACCTTTTTTTCTCCCTCTATAAGTCAAGACAAAACATGTAGGCTGTGACCAAGGCACCCTGTCAAGCCCCACCTCTGCCACTGCGTCCCTATAAACTAGCTGCAATGAAGGCAAAAGAAGACATTCATTCAGGAGCTGCAGTGGGAAAGCAAAGCAGGCCCCAGTCAGGCTGACACATTTCTATTGGTCTCTTCAGACCAGTCAGCCCATGCTCTCCACAGCAAAGAGCTCTGGCCTGGCTTTGGGAGTGCACTGATTTTCACCCAGGTAAAGAGCCCATGGCACCAGTGGACAAAGCTTCAACCCTCTCGTCAGACATATCAAGCTAGGGATATTTTGTCTTCTGAAACAAATACATGCAACAGTCATGGGTCCAAATACTCCCTGGCTAGGTAAAGAGAGAGGAGTGCTCCTGCTCAAGAGGAGCAAGCCACCATCAGCCACCCAGAACCACATGCAGCAGTGTGCCAACTCCGGCTGGCTGGACACATTCCCGTGCAGATGATGGAGAGCACTCTTCCCTTCCCTCAGTGCAGTCTGGCACCTGGAGCCAAGCGACCCAACTGCAACATGGGACTGAGTTCAAGGTTCCTTTCTAAGGGCCGAAGCTGTCTGTTCTCTTTGGAGGCCTATGACAGCCTTCACCAGATTTTCTGGTTATTGTGCCCACAGTTGCTTTCAAACACCCATATATCTGCCTTTAATTCCACACTTTGTCCAAATAGAAATAATATCTACTATTTTTTTTCTCCTTGCAGCTGGTGTTACTGGCAAACAAATGTAAAACTCTATCCTGAGACAGCAAATCATGGGCAACAAACATGATGTCTAGCAATGAGCTCCAGAGCCCAGACCAGCACCTGAAAAGCTCCAGTCTGGGCTGAGAGGTTGGCTCTGGCTCCCTGCAGGTATCAGACCAAAGCCCAGCTCCAGGCCCAGGGGCTGAGGGATAAACAATAGAAGAGGGCTCACAGGCTGAACTGTAGGTGTTTGGTTCAGC
>NW_009911782.1:10532-27382 GCF_000696875.1 Nestor notabilis
ACACCATTCGCATATGTATAAACCTCGTGAGCTGCTCTCCTGATTGCCCTTCAGCTCTCCCGGATACTTGCCGTATTACCAGCTACTTAATTCTTTAAAGAGAAATTACAGACGCCAAAGGAGCTGGCTTAGCAACGTTCATTAATTAGAGAACTACTGGGAACAGGTTGTTTTTATTTGGGGTTCATCTTGGAGGGAAAGTATTGGATTTAGCCTGAGGTTTATGAAAAGACCAGGAAATTCTGCCACAGCAGTACCTGAGTGGTAAACAACTGCATGGTCTGCTGGGTCAAAAGATGAATGAGTCACACAAGGTATTTAAATCATATTTAAAATTCTTCAAATTGTATTTGAAAAACATAATCAGGTTGCTTCAGCTGAACAAACAGCCTATTTCTCAGCCTATTTTCTCTGAGAGAGAAATAATTTTTTTCTTTTTCTTCACATTTATGCCCTTATTTTTAAATCACTTCATATAAACTATCAAGTTAATCTTATTGCTGAAGTCTCTGCTCCAGAAGAAATGTGGATAGCTAATGGCCTTCCTGTGGACGCAGTGGAAGCACCAGCCCCAGGGCCATCTCCTACAGCCCCTGGACCTCAGAGGGACCAGGTCCCAGGCACAGCCCTCTAAGGAGGTCCCCAGGGTACAACTTGCGACTGTTTCCAGGCACAGGGCAATCCTGCTCGTCCCTGCAGGACAATCCTCTGCCTTTACTTCTCTCACCTAAAAGAGTTCAGATCAATCTGAGCTATATAGTTACATCATTATAAGTGGACAAGTATGTTCTCAAATCTGGTAAAATTCTGGACAGGCGACTTGAGCACCCTACCCTCTGGGGGTGCAGTGAGACCCCAGCACTCTGGTGGTTCTTGCCGAGCTGACACCCTGCAGAAAGCTCTGTTTCTAGCAAGGCCAGCAGGTGCCACAGAGATGATTGCAGAGCCGTGCTGGGAAGCAGGAGATGCAAAGACCCATTTCCCTTTGCTGCCCATCGCCTGCAGCCTTCCACAGCAGCCGCTGCCAGAGCCCCCTTGCCTCCCTCCCAGATTACAGAGACATACATGCCTCACCCCTTTTCCCTGGGGAGTGCTCTCTCCACAGAGCTACCAGCCTGTTGGCATCTCTGCCCAATGCTGGTGGTGCTCTCCACTGTGCTCGTTCGACACCAGAGCCCATAGGGGTGCATAGTGACTGGTGCACCTTGCTCTGGACACATGGAGCTGCTCAGGGTGGCAAGCACATGGACACTACCAGCTCTCCATGCACAGAGCCTGGGGTGCATGCCTGCTCAGCAGTGTCCTTTCTGCTGCAAATCCCTGGAGTAAAACAGGTTTGACAAGACACTGCCATAGCAAGTTTTGCTACCGGCAGAGATAGCAGCAGGTCAGATCACAACCAATAAACCAGTTTATTGCAGGGTTTATACAATGGCTGCTAAGAGTGAGAAACTTATAGCACCCAGCATTTACTTTGTAAATCTGTCTATCAATCAGTGCTGTCGGCTTAGTTGATCAGCAGAACCAGTCCCTGCTTTGGAGGCTGGGAAGCGAGTTGTGTTCACCCTTTTGTTTTCTTTTTACCACAGGTAAATCTCTGCCCTTTGTTTCAAAATGTTACTGCCCAGGGTCTGTCTCTGTTGTATGCTTTGGCCTCCATCCTCTTTCTAAAGGGAGTCTGTCACTGTTTTTAGTAGAAGCACTTGCTTTATTAAAGACCTTAGGAAGACTATGACATTGGTAACAAGAAATAAATAGCTATCAATTTTGCATTCAATTAAAAACTGTTATTAACACTAAACTATGCTGAGGAAGTTCTGCAAAGGTTTTTCACGTTTCAGAGTTAGTCATTTTTCACATTAATGAAGAGGTCTGCAGTGTGCTCTGATTAAAAATTAAAATAATTAAAAATCTCAGAGCTTTTTAAGTACCATCAGTACTGTTGTCTGGAGGACTGCCATGCAGTGCCACTGCGCTTCACCCACTGCGTGCCTCTTTTGAGCTGCTGCCCTCGGTGCCAGGCCACACAGCAGTCCCATGTGCAGAGCCCCGGGCATCAAGGATGGCATGTGCGACATCAGACCCGACTTTCTTCTTCTTCCACTGCCCGGTGAAGGCCTGGAATGAACTTCAAAAGATTCTTTCGGACACTGGATCTCCTGCTTTTCCGTGGGAGGGTCCCAAAAGTACTGGTGCAGCTGCTGCCCTCCCAGAGTGGAGACATGGACCCACTGCTGGCCAGGCTGATACTGCGGATCCTCCGCAGTGAGGCCCTCCCAGGAGCACCATTTCCGTCCTTGGAGAAGAAGCAGTCATCATCCATGCTCGACTGGCGGCTCAGGCTCTCTGCAGCTGAATCCTCAAAGGCACAGCTCTGGTAGAAGCTGTCCTCACTGTCCACAGTCATCGAGCTCAGCCGGCTGCGGGAGCTGCTCTCACTGGAGAAGCGAGGCTTCATTGGAAAGAGGTGTCCTACCGTGCTGCAACCACTGAGCAAGGTGGCCTCTTCCAGCTCCAGTGTGCCCAGCAGTGTGTTGTCATTCACCTCCCCTGAAAGCAGAAGGCAAAGAGGAGCATTTTCTACTGGTGTCTGTTCAAGGCTGGAGAGCAGGATGCCTGTGCCATGGTGGCACAGGGAAATGTCATGCCCAGCATCTCAGTGCAGAGAGCAGCCCCTTTCCCTCAAGGGAACCTGTTTCCCAGCTGTGAAGTGCTCTCTGCCCCAGCTGTCCCCCACATGCAGAATCAAAGCCACTCTCCAGGCAATGCATAAAAAAACACAAGCAAAAAAACCTCTCTCCTGACAAGTCCAGATAAGAATGGATAAAAAAATTGCAACCTAGAACTCATGTGAAAGAGCCTTTGGTCTGCATTAGTCAAGCAACATCCAAATTTATTACTCCCGGAAAAAACCTTACCCAGGGGCAGCCCCATGCCTTCATTTGCAGGGAAAAAGAAAGCAAATGAAAATCAGATTAAAGAAATGCTTTTTACAGATGAGACAGTGTTTCCACAGAAGAACTCATAAGAGCTGTGGTTTTCTACCCAGAAACAAGGACATACCGTGCAGCAAGCGTTGTTCCTGTAAGAGCAGAGAACGCAACTCCACCCATTTCTGCTGCAGACTTTGCTGCGGAGGAGAAAGAGCGCTCTGTCATTCATACACTTTCGCAGAAGTATAAAACACTTGTAAAGAAAACGATCTAGAAAGTATAGGTCACCTACAAACAGCACTTGTATGTCCCTTTTTTTACAAAGACAATTTTCCTAGAGTTTAGCAAATTTCTTCCAGAAAGCACAGTCTACTCATATCCCGGGTGCTCAGAGAGGTGCTGTACACCTCTGATTTGAAAAGAAGCAGCCTGAAATCTGTAGAGCTCACTGCTTGCCTTCAGCCAGCACAGGACAGGCTCTGCAGCCCACCCTGCTCCAAGCCCTCCACAGCTCTGGAGCCCACCAGCCATGAACAGGCACCCCGCTCCTCATTCCTGGGTCCTGCAGTGCAGCATGGGATGGCACAGCTAACCATCCCAACCTTGTGTTAAGAACACACTACCCTGTACATCCTCACAACCTCTAAGTGTTGTAAGGATGCATAACATGCATATCCAACCTAATGCCCTCCAACACCACAACATTTCTCTTTCCCAAACTTTTGGTGTAAGAATAAACTATTGCATAGCTAATTAAAAAAAAAGACAACAAAACAACTGATGAGCCTCTGTGTGGAGACAGTCGCAGTAGGTACTTCCCCAGTAACTTGCCTGAACCTGCTGCACCTCGGACACGCAACCAGACAGGCTAGCAAATCACACACTTGAACACCCAAACTGACCAGACTTGCATGGTTAATCCTGTCAGCACATTCACTTTTTTTTTCCCTCACTTAGGAAAAATCAATCACACAGTGAAACGCTGTCCCAGCTGCAGGGTGGTAATGCACTGGGATGCCCTGTGGGCAAGCCTGCAAAACAGGAGCAATGACCACTTTTGAGGAGAATTAGTCCAAAGTCTGCTCTTACAATCTCCACACAGCATTGAATACAGTAGTTTTTAGAAGTTTATAATTCAAACAGACCTAGGAAATTGTATGTAAGAGATGCTGAGGAGCTGCCCAAAGGTTTTCTCCATCCAGACACAACCAAAAGAGCAACCACCTCCTAGTCCTGGTTTCTAATTAAACTTTAATAGCAGCAGGACTGTCAGAGTAACTGATACGCAGAGTGGGCTGCTTGCTCACAGCTGGATGCCTATTCCACCAGCACAGGGGTGGTGGGCACAGCAGGGTGTGTGCCCCAGCTGCAGTGCCTTGCATGGGTTGCTCTGCTGCCCGCTGTGTCCTGAGAGCAGGACATGCTTGTGCAACTGCACGTCCAAGCCCGTGGTGGTGCCTTGTGCTCACAGGCACATTGCTGTCTTGCTGCGGTTACACGGGTTTGCAACAACCAGGAACGCCCTTCAGTAAGGCACCAGAGAGAGTTATAAACAGAAGTAGGTTCTTTCCACTGCAGCACACCGATGTGAGAGCACAGGGCCAGGCTCACGCCCTATTTTACTCTGCAACAGCACCCGTTGCAGAGGTTTGGCATTTCTAGGAAACAGACGTTTTCTAAAACTTCCCTCTTGAAACAGAACCTTTCACAAGAGATTTTGAGATTTTGGCTTTATAATTTTCCCATAAAGGTGAGGGGAGGAATGGCCCATTTCTGGTGACTTTACTGGTTATTTCATCCAGATTTCCAAGGGACCAGACTTAACAGCTTGCCATGGAGTACTGACCATGGCCTGGATGGGAGCATCCTGCTGCTGTGTTCTCATTAGCATGGTGATGAATGGTCTGGCTCTAGGGTCTGGCTCTTTTCTTGCCATGTCTGGACTAGACATCTGGCTGGTCGGTCCCAGCATCTCCAAACTCCATCCAGAGCTGGAGATGTGGTCACACATAGCTCCACACAAGGCCAGCATGGCCCCTGCACTCACACCAGTATCCCAACACCTCTCACCCCATAAGACCACACCAGTCATGCAGGGGTTTGTCCCAGCATCACAGGGAACACCAGCGCTGCCTCCAGGCTGAGCTCACTCAGCTGTTCCCACCAGCCAAGAGCCCAGAGCCCCCCACCGGCCATTGGTCAGTTTTACCTCCTTCAGAGAGAAAATAACAGCCATCTGACAGGGAGCAATGCCTAAAACCATTGTAGCCATTTCCAAAAACATTCTCCATAAAGCAAATCAATTTAACAAACACTGGAGGGGAAACTGAGCTTGGTGAGGTCCCAGCCTGGTTTCCTCGCCTATGCCCATCATCTAGGCTGAAGTAATGATGACCAAGATATCTCCTGGACAGCCAGGCACTGCTCTCAGCACCCCCCAGCTGCAGACCAGCGGAGGTTGGGAGGAATCCCTCCTTTCCTCACCTTCCAGCCCCCACAGCTACCATTTACATCATCTGCATTATCAGTGTCATTCAGGAAATTACAACACCCAGTGCTGTACTCTTATAAGTGCAGTGCAAACCAATTAAATAAATGATTAAATAAACATTGTTTTAAACATGCTAAATACTAAACATGAAATTGGCCCCATAGCAGGACTTATATTTTATAGGCAATGGCAAATATGGCAAACTGTCCCTGCTGCTCAGCTCTGGCAAGTCTAACCCATTTGGCATGAGGCTTATTCTAGCTAGATTAATTTTTAATGAACTTTTTAAAGTACCATACTTGCTCCTGTGTGCAGAGTTTTGGCATAGAGTTGCCATAAGGAAAAACTCCTCACTCGGGTCAACTGAGTCCCAGCTTTGGAAAGTCCCAGCCCCTGCAGTGCTGCGGCTGCAGTGGGGTGAGCAGAGAGGCATGCTGGGGCACTGGCACCCAAAAACCTGTTGCCAACCTGGCTGCCTCAGGCTCAGCTGGGAGAACAGAAGTTCTACAAGTCAGAAGTGCCATCAGCATGCTGTCCCTAAAGAGCCTGGGCTCTGCTTGGTAAAGCGTGCCTTCCCTTTTTGCTAAATACAGAGGATAATAAAATACACTGTTCTGTTCTTACAGGGGAGGATTGCCTACCAGCTGGGCACAGCTGAGACACAGGCAGAAATGGAAATATTTAGAGTTACAGGAATTATTGTGGGGGAAAATATTACCAAAAAAACCCCCCAGAAAATATTATAGGGACTGTGGCTTGAGGTGCTGGTGACAGGGGACACATGGGTATCTGTCCCCTGCCAGGACACCCAGCCCCATGGACACCCACCTACGCCCATTAGCAATGAACCACAACAGGCCTCTGCATCCAACAACAGATTAACTAATTAATTACATTACCTTCAGTAACTGCAGCTTGGTCTCAAGCTCCATTTTCCGCACAAACATGGCCCCATTGACAGTCTCTAACCTGTGAAGAACAGGCAATGTTGGCACCAAAATGCAGAGGAGCATTGAGCACTTCCAGGCCATTTACCACAGCTTACTGCAGGGCATGGGGCCATGGAGTACTGGGGAAGCAGCTGCACATCCTGCACCCTCTCCTCCATGGCTGTCTTCAGCCCTCACGTGCAACAGGAGCGTGGCTCTGCACAAACAGACCACAGGGATTGCTGCCTGTGGTAGCACAGGACTGCAGGGCATCACCAGAAGCTTTCTTGGCTTCCAGCTGGAGAGTCTTTTAAGCTAAAAACCATTTGAAAGAGAGATGCCTACCTTAAATAGTTCCCTGAAGACTTTATTAAGTCCACTATTTGCTTGTGACTAAAACCATCAGTGTTCACACCATTGACACTGGCAAGGATGTCGCCTGTTAGAGATACAGAGAGGCAAAACTTAGCAAATGCAGCACATGCACGCCTTCCACATGCTCTACAACAAAAGTGAGAGGAAAGCAAGGTAAGACCACTACAGCAGGAAAAAAACATGAATACTTACCAGTTTGAAGGCCAGAAAGATAGGCAGGACTTTCTTCTTGAATTTTGCAGACACAAGTGCATACCTCCAGGGAGTAATCATTTTGGTGTGGAAATCTAATAGTCTGTTAATACCAAAGTGACAGAGTTACCAGTATAAAAGCCATGAAAACAATTTAAAACTCAAAGAGAAGTCCGTGATGAGCAGGGTCTATTATTGTATGCAAGTGAGAACAGCAAAATGTTATAACCTAACAATTAGACATTGCTTTCATATGGTAGAGAACAGCAGACACCTGACAGATACCTATAAGTTGACTTTGAAAAAAAAAAAAAAAAATGTTAAGCAAGTTGGTTATTCAATATCAAAAACTCAGTAGCTTCAGTCAAGAATATCTGTTAGCATGGTTGCAGATTGCTTTCTGGAAGGATGTTTCATGTTCCCAGCCACAGCACAGCAGGATGTGACTCGGGCTTTCAAGTGATTGACTCCTACTCATTGTGAATGCTGTGTGAAGCCAGCTGGTGCTGCCAGATAGATCAATTCACAATAGAGGAACTGAAAAGCAGGAAAAGTTGAACCTACTTTTACTCTTTTGGTCTCTTAAACCCATTATCCACATCCCCACACCCTCTCAGAAATGCTTTTAATTCTTGACTTATACATTTAAATATACATTAAGTAATCTTAAGTATAAATCCATCATGTGATTATCAGTGCTGACATATTTAGAAAAATGCAAAAGTAGGCGATGCAACCTGACCAGATCTTGCAATGACAGGAAATGTCTTCTTGGTTACATGCAAATGTTAGTATTTAGCCACATCTTCCTACCAAAATTAAAGACTGAAGCTGAACTTCCTGAAAACCTGACAGCCACATCTAACCCAGATATAAGAAGTCATGTTAAATTCCCAAATTTCTTAATCAGTGTGGAACAAATAGAGATGAAGGCTGTCTGAGTTCAGAGCTTGTCTGGCCGAATCACGCCAACACAGTGACACCAGCCCTTAGGCCAATGGTAAAACTTTTGGCTAAACTAAGAGCACCAAGTAAAACATGAGAGTCTTGGAGGACATGCCACTGCAGGTCACACCTACCAACCTGAAAGATTGGGCCAGCTTGAGTGATACGAGGGGGCAAGGAGAGTTGGATTCATCACACATAACTGGATTGTCTGGACAGAGGTGTCAGGATGTCCCCACAAGAGCCACCAGGAGAGGTGGACATCTCCAGGGGGTGTGACTTATAGCCCCAAGAGAAGCACTCCAGGAGAGTAGACTTCCCTCCTGTGTACCTTCTCCTCATGGACTGCAGAAGCTGGCTGGGCTGTGGTTTTGGAGGGGACGCTTAGCTTTTAGATGGCTGCAGTGGAGGGGAGAGACCAGCTACCAGAGTGTCTGCTCTGCAAACACATAGGTGCTTTGGGAGCCACACCCAGGCTCTAGTCCACAAGTGGGAAGTAAGAGAAGCAGCGATAACACGCAAGAAACTCTGGCATTCAGCCATCACTGCAGTTCTCATGAGCTCCCTGCAGATGGTAGACCTAAAGTTTCACATCATCTTATTGTGGTTTCCCTAATTTTAAGTTTCAGTAATGAAATTACAACTTCTAAATAATGGCTTAGCCTTAGCATCAGACAAATGCTGCCTTTCCATAGCCTGGACTTTCTAGAGAACTGCTCAGGCTGAATGTTCAGGAAGAAAATGTGCCAAGAACAATTATTTTTAATCGGAATGTCACATATAATGAAAATCTGCCCTGACAATTTATACAAAAGCCCAATAATTGACTCAATTATCCTCCCTTCTGAAAGCTCTCCACTGTTCATGGGCTGAACACTTACCCACTCATTAGTCACAGAAACAAATTTGAAAAAGTTAAGCTTTTCCTAATACATTAATTTCACTGAAAATACTATTTTCCCTTTGTACACAGATACAGGCAAGCACTATGAAGATGCCCTGCTGCCACAGTGATCCAAACAGAAGGGTGACATAGGAGGATCTCTCAAAACATGCTCCTGCCTGCAGGTACCGCTGGCAGGCATAGCTCTGTGGCATTGCCACAGCTCGCTGCTCCTAAAACTGAATCCTTTTATTCCTGGGATTATCTTTTATTCATAACCAGAATTTTATGAAGTTTACTGATCTGAGATTTTACCTTTCTCACAAAAATCTAAGGAACAGAAATCGCTCATTAGCAGTGCTCCTGATTGAGATTCTGATTTTCCTATTTAATGATTTACTGACTTCTACATCTAACAGAATTCCTTCCTATATGATTTAGGACTCAAAACCTCATGCTTAGCAGTTATTTATTAAAAAACATACCAATACTGTACATCTGCTTCAAAAATACATGTTTATGTATCTTAAAGGATGTAGTAAAAAGCTACTATAAGGTATTTTTTTTGAGAGAGAGTTTTTTTGATGTCTCTTTTTATATTAAAATATTTTCATATACAATTCTTCTAAAAATATTCACTTATGGGGGTAAGAAGATGTTGCCGTTGTCTCATATTTGGATTTGGATGAGATTTCTCCTACATTCAACACTCTGACCTCTGAGAAGGCCAGAAATTCTCATCTGTGGCCTTTGCTGTGGAAAAAAAACAACTTGGAAATGCATCCTACTTCTCTATTATTACTGTAAGCTCTTCAAATTTCATGAGGAACTGGCAGATACCTTTCTCTGCTTTATGCTGTCTTAACCTAATTTTGAGGATGTGACACTTGAGAGTTTGCAGCATATTTTACTTTTAAATGAATCAGCTTATCATTTAAGTCTTACCTGAATTTCAAACCCAAATGTCTCTTTATCTTCTTTCAATATAGCAACAAGGTGTCTGTAAGAAGAATGCACAGAATTCCATATGAATGCCAGTGTACCACTTCATGCACTCTGTATTTCCAACCAAAACATCATTGCCCACCCTATGCTAGCAGGGTGTCATTATGCCTTTCTTCAGATGTTGCAGCAGTGGTGCTTGCTCTTTCCTTACTCAAACTAAATGTGACAGTTTGACTTGCACGTTCCAGGTGTTGGGTACCACTCTCTGTACCCTTATCCCATTAGGGCAGCTAAACAGGAATATTCCCAGTACACACGTTTCATGCAGAATAAGTAAATAACAATGATTATAGAGGAATATCATTATACCTTTGTGGCCTGGAGGAGTCACCCAAGGAGCTGGATCTGGCTAAGGCAAGCTGTAACCAGAAACGGGAATAGAAAAGGGTCAGTAGGTCCATGGTTCTTTGGGGCACATGGCTAAAATCAGTAGTTTAGAGGAAAACTAAACCTAGCTGCTGGCTTCCCACCCACAGCTTGTACCAACACAGCCTCCCCTTCAGTCAAATGGGAACTTAAACTATGAGATCGGGAGGAAGAGCAGCATGGTCCAGGATTCAAGACAGCTCCTCACCATCTTCAAAGCCACCTGTTAGATGCTGATGGCAAGCTCAGCTGGGCACAGCAGGGAGTCAGCAGCCAACAGCAATGACTTCCAGGTGCACAGACCTTGCAAAAAGGCACTCCCTCATGCCCAAGACTTTCTCCACCCTACCATTCCTTTCCAAGTGAGAGAGCAATTTCAGGCCATAACAGGTCTGATATAAATGCCCATGGAGGATGTTTAACTAGTATGGCTGCAAGACGAAGTATCAACTGCAACACATGCACATTCTGATGTGAAGGATTGCATTAACTAGCATGAGGCAGATGAAGGAGTTCATGGTTATTTTTATTATGTTGGAAATTAAGCCCTGGAAAACAGGCTATAGCTCAGCTTTTTTTTCCCAAACTTTTTAAATATATGATCTAGTATTTTCAAAAAAAAAAAAAAACCAACCCGGAACAAAACCAACATGGGTGCTCTTAGTACATCACAACATTGTTTCAGTTGTTCACCTCCAGAAAACATCTGGGTATTCTCACTGGCAGATGGTAATGCAGTACCTGTTCCAACTTTATTAGAAAACTGCCCACTAGCTATCCGATCTTCCCTGCAATAAGTTAAAATTGAGAGCTGTCCTACCACCAGCCAATATAAAATAAAGAAACATAAGGCTTTTCTTGTGCAGGGGTGATAATTTCAGGTTGAATATGACAGCAAAAATGGTTGGAGCGGGAAACTCTTCCCCAGAGTACTGGAGATGTAATTTCTGAGGACTCTAGAAATGGAAAAGACAAGAAGCACAACCACTCAAGAAAACCCCTGCATCCAACAGGGCATCAGAGATGGACCTTCCACTGGTTCTAGCAATGTTGATAATACTCTTTTCTTATTTTGCACACTTAATAAACAAACAAACAAAACAAACAGGAAGAAAAAAAGCAAAAAACCCAAAAAACAACCCAAAACACACTACATGGCAGGCCTGTGATTTCAAATAACAGAAGGAATATTTCTTCTTCACAGTTCGCCTTGTTGTACTGTGGTGCACCGCAGGGAGTAAGGGGCCAGCCAGGGCTGCAGTATGGCATGTGGCTGCCCCGTGCCATGAGCTGCTCCCTCCTCAGGGATGCACAGGCACTCATGCTCTTGGGAAAGGACAGGGGCTGATGGGCATACAGCACCAGAGCATCTTTCCAACAGTGGGAACCCTGTAAAACGCTGAAATGGGTGATGCTCCAAGATTCTGAAGACCAGGAATTGCTGTCATTCCCATTACCACTATAACTATTATCTCTGCAGTGCCCAAATCATGTCTTTAATATGCTAAGACCTCACCTTTCTTTTACATCTTCCCACTAAAAATCTGTGGACATTCGTAGACTTAATGCTTGCCAGAAAAGGCAGAAAGCACACATAAATTAAGGTAGCTGCAGACAATTTACTCTGCAGTTTCTTGTGGCAGTTGCACAGCATTTCCTAGCTGATTCATTCATGGTCATGGTAACAAGCATCCAGGATCCCTGCCTCAAGCAAGGGTAGACCTGTGCCTGAAAAGTTCTCTGGAGAAAGCCAGGATCAGTGTTAAACATTGATTCTTCTCATAAAAATGAACCACAAATAATGAATTACATTATCATTGAAATGTTTGCAGTCGATACAGCCACACATCTCAGGCTTCAGCAGTATAAAATGATGCCACAGCATGACCACCTATGGAAACACCCGACTTTATAAACATATGTTTACTTGTTGAGAGAAAAGGAGAGGAGGGAGAGACCACATGTATAAGTAAACCGCACACCAGGTGAAACAGGTAATGGCAGGCATACAGCTGGGCTGAGGGCCCCTGCTGCCACTGAACATTAGGTACATATGGTCCATGCAGAACAGTCCTTGGGCCTGATGCTTGTGTTCTAAGTCGTCTTTAACAGACACAGCTGTGCCACAGCCATTACTGCCAGCTTCCCCTCGCACCAGCAGCAATTGTTACACAAAGGGCTGCTCCTTCACAGCCACAGGATCTGGATGCCACCCAGCAGCGGCATTCACAAGATTAGTCTGGCTCTGGCTTTCCTGTATCTCCCCCCACTTGTACAAAGAAAAGGATTAAGAGTGTTTCCTTTACTGAACAAAGCCTTAAGTATGCAGATACTACATACCAGTTTTCTAATAGTACTTCCAGTTTACAATGTGTCTCAAACACTTCCTATTTAGGTTTTTTCATGCTAGACAAATAGATCAAAGATGGAATTGCTCAGCTGGCAATTTACAGCAACAGCAAGAGAGAGTTTTGTGGGACTCCAGTTGCAAACAGCAGAAATACACTGTTCTGGGGAAAAAGCCCACATGAGAGAAATAGCCCAACCAGCCCAGTTGTAGCAAAATATTCCAAAACCCAGATTGAAATAACTCAGGTGCTTTCTGTCAGCATTGCAGCACAAAGGGCAATCTACCCAGGCTGCTATACTGAAGTAAATGCAAGTTTAAAGGAACTCCCAGACAGCAAGAGCCTACTTTGACTCATAGCGCTGTTGTAAATGGAGGAGAAACACAGCCAGGGCAGATCTCAGCTGTAAAAGCATTTCATGCACCCAAGCCCCTGCAGGCAGAACACTTCTTCGCTCACTCCTCTCAAGAGTTTCCCACACTGCCAGTGTTGCAAAGATTTCATTGCAATCCCCAAACCAGTTAGGCTAAAGGCGCCTGGTGGTGATCCCTCTAGCAACCCTGACACCAGGAGCCACAGTGAACCTGTGCGGTCACTTGGGGAAACTGGGATGTTTCTACTGGCCCCTGCAGGCATGGGCAGAAAGCAGCTTTCCAGACTGGAAGGAGCCACCAGCCTCCCAGCACACAGAAGCAACCCCGTACCTGCTTGCGCCCACGGGGCAGTGTCCCCACTATGTTGGCCAGGAGCTGGATTCTCCTATTGTCCATTGGCAGAGCCTGCTCCCCCACGGCAGGGCCGGCACCGAAGCCTATGAAGTTGGCGTTATGGTTCTGCTGAATGAGCCACCTTAGAGCCATGTTGGTGGAAGGTCATTTAAAACAGCATTGCTAAATGCTGCAGCATGGCTGAGAAAACTAAAATACACTCACCCCCCCGCGATCAAAAAGTACGAGACCGGAAAGCCAGCCACGTGACCTGTGGTTTAGGTGCACATTACATAAATCTCTTCTAACAGATCACCAGGGCACTTGGTATGTGATGTGCTCATAGTAGAGTTAAGAATTAGGCTTGGCAGTTAAAGAAATCTGCTTAATTTCTCCATTTCTGCACACAATTCTCACCAAACAGCTGCTTCACTCTGCAATGACTTGTCCTTAAAGCGTTACTTGCTTCAGACACTTGCCTGAATTCCAATTGTTCATTCTCCCACTTGCTCAGCATCGAGTCCATTGCTCAAATTATCTTTGGGGAAGAAGGGTAAATAATGCTTTCTTTGGATAATGGTGTTAGTGCATGACTTTCCAGACACACAGAGGAAATCAAGAACTGAAGGCCACAGACTGAGAGCAGGAGCTGAAAATGTTGCAGAGTAAGAACAGACCAATGCCAGCAGCAGAGTGCTTGTGTTTCGGTAGGGAGCAATGACTTCCTCAGCAAAGCAGTTTTGGGAGCTAAAAACAAAGTAAATGCAGGGTCTAAAGGAATGGTCATGAGGGGCTGCCACAGCAGAGCCAGGGCAGGCACGGTGCCAGGGAGAGCCTTGCCCAAATGTCATCCTTGCACCTTCCTTGGCTGGCCGTGGCCAGGGGAGGATGGTGGGGGCTGCAAGCAGGTGCACAGGAAGGCAGCCACACTGTGCCTGGCCGGGTGCACGCATTGAGGCCATCTGGACAGGCAGGTGGGGTGGTCACAATCACCAGTGACACCCCAGGAACCCTCCCATGCACACCCACTTTGCACGTCCACTTGGCATGCTGTGCCAGCAGCCGTGGAGCTGAGCTATCAGTCCACCCTGGAGCAGAGAGATCCCAGACAGGATCTTGCCCTGGTCTGCGCGGGCCAGAGCATGGACTGACACATGTGGCGACCTGTTGCTCTAAAATCAAGTTTTCTTACAGGAGTTCTTCTCTTGCAAAGGATTCTATCCCAGCAGCAAAGTCATATGGGAGGTTTCATCACACTGAGAATTTTTCGCTGTTTTTTTTTTTCACTCCAGTTATCATCTGACCTGTTGCTCACCCGAGCCACGTGCCCCCAGCCAGCCAGCATTGCCTGTTGTCAGCCACTGAGAAAGGTTGGATAGCCTGATGGGACTCATCTGAAACACATTTTTGCTGAGCCAGCTGAACAAACACCAAGGACTAACTCTACAAAGGAACCAGAGTTTGTCGCAATTAACCCTAGCTGGCATTTGAACCTTCAAGGGTTCAAATGAAGGGAAGAGCAGGGCTATTGCTATCAAACAGAGAAGTAATAAAAATGTACGTTACATTCCTTTTTCTCAGTAGAGACTTTTTATGCACCTTTATGAAGTATTGCTACATGCAGTAGCAGGAGGCTGAGCTCCCAGAGGGAGGCTGAGCTCCCAGAGAGAAGCTGGCAGAGGTGCAGGCAGCATGGGGCACAGGCATGGGAGGAAGGGGCTAGCCAGCACCATGGGGAGAGAGCAGTTCAGTTTTGTCTCTGCTAACCCTGTGGAAGGCCAGTGCAGTCTGTTGTGTGTTGTCACAACAGATTAATTCAGAGATGATTTGCATGCCTTTTATAATGCTCTGCCCCTCCAAGTGGTGATGGGGGAGGTGCAGGGATGGGTGTCCAGCTGTGACCAAGGGTGCTCACCCACAGAAAATACAGCAGTTTTTATGTAAGGGAGTGTGAAAAGCAGAACAAGTTTGTAAAATTTGTATAATTTTAAAAAAGAAACCCATGTCTCCTCTTACACTGGAAACAAGTCTGGTTTTGGACTGCAGAGCAGTATAGATCACATCACGATCTTGGCAGAAACTCAGGAAAGTAAAACAATGAGCACAGTGGAACAGGACATTCAACTAAAAGGTAAGCAAAATTTAACTCCTAGGAGTTAAGTAACACAGTAGGTTTTTGTTTGCTTCTTTTTTTTTTTTTTTTTTTTTTGCACGGCTGATTTTAATCATATTTCTGACTCAGTAAGTTTATTTTCCTACTACTACTTACCCAGCCCTTTACTGCGTCACCTAACCAGGGAGGAGCTGCCTTCCCTCTTGCTCCCTGCACCACTGGTCAGCACACGTCCCATGACAGCACCCACACGGGATTGCCACCAGCTGCTCCTCCCACAGCACCAGGAACCGCACCTCTCCCACATTCTTGTATGTATCTGCTCTGCTGTGCCCAAATGGGCAACGTGTTTCACACACATTTCTATGTGCTTGGACTGTTTTTTTGGTAAAGATCTCCCTTGCCTTTTTCTTTAATCTTGTAATGCCTCATCTTGACATCAAACAAAATTCCCAATAATTTTAGGAGCAAAGTGAAATATTCTATAAGAATGATAGCAAACAGGGTACTATGTGCTATTGAAAAATACTGTATCACTTCGGAAATGGTCAGTGCTGGAGAAGACATCTGAAATGACTTGGCGAAGGCACAGAGTCACTCACATCTGCATGCCCCAGAAGAGATACCTCATCTGTCTGCTCACTGGAGTACTGCACCTTGACCAGTCCTTCCTTGGCAGGGCTTGCAAGTCCTGGGGGTTTGAAAAAATAGTACAGCCCTCCCTGTGCAGGGCAGGGGTGCATGGCCTCCCAGGTAAACTGAGCTCTGAGCTGAAACCTGCCCCTCGAGAGCATCCCACCTCCATGCCTATCCTGGTTTCGGCTGTAACAGTTACTTTTTAATGAGAATTAAAGAATTCTTTCTACATTTTTTGTCATGTCACGGAAGATTTTAAGGAAAAACAAAATTACAAATTTTCAAGAAAAAGGAATTTTTGCAGAATTGGCCTGGCAGCAGTCACCACCAGTGACTGCAAGGGACCCTGAGTGCAGTTTCACCACTGCTGGGGACACCAACTGTTGGCCATCCAAAGCAGCCAAAAAACAGACCTGGAGGTCTCCTGCAGCCTGCTGGACTCCCCCTTGCCTCCCCCCCGGGGTCTCCTGTGTGGGTTTCTTCAGGTGAATGTGTGCACGTATGCTGGCTTTAGAAGTGGGGTTTTCTGCCAACCCATAAAGGGAAGGCTGCTGGCAGACCAACATTTCTGCTTCCTGACACCTGACTTCTAGCCTGACAAACACCAGGTATAACCCAAATTTTGCAGGAGGAAATTGGTATTTTCCTCTTTTGAAGAAGTATTGGCAATGCTTTGGGATAACTAATGAAAGGAGGGTTGTTCTCTTATTCCATAGCAGTCTTGATGCCTTGACACAAATGGCCTCTAACTCCCCCAGGTAGTGAGCCTTTGCACATGGGTTGAGTGTTTATGTGAAGGATGTTGCTTACTTGTGCCTTCCCAGGGATCTTGAGCCAAAGGCTGGGTTAACCAGTTTAAAATATGGCCACTGGAACATTTTTATATTTGGCAGTGTCGTGGTTCAAGCCCAGCCGGCAACTTGGAAC
>NW_009911782.1:27527-33596 GCF_000696875.1 Nestor notabilis
AAAAGGGGAGACGGCACCCCCCCCCCCCCCCCCCGCCGACCGATACCCAGCCCGACCCGAGCAGCGATCTGGGCCTTCCGGGTAACTCCCCCCAGTTTCTATACTGGGCATGACGTGCTGTGGTATGGAATACCCCTTTGGCCAGTTTGGGTCAGGTGTCCTGTCTCTGCTTCCTCCTGGCTTCCCCTCCTCCCTGGCAGAGCATGAGACTGAGAAAGTCCTTGGTCAGAGTAAACATTACTGAGCAACAACTAAAAACATCGGTGTTATCAGCGTTGTTCTCAGACTGAAAGTCAAAACCACAGCACTGCACCAGCTACTAAGACGGAGAAAAAATGACTGCTGTAGCTGAACCCAGGACAGGCAGGTATCTGCAATGAAAAAGAAAAGAAACGTATTCTGACCCAAGCTCAAATTATTTTGATCTGTAAGTGCAATCAGTGTTATTGAAGTTCATGTTTCTCCCACATGCTCTGCCCTCCTGGCCCTCAGGAAGGCATTAGCCAGAGCAGAGGAACTCATAGTGCCAGGAAAATGTTAGCGTGGGGCTCATCCCGCTCCAGGGTATCTGCTCATTACCATGGATTCCTGAAGTGTTGGTACATTCCCATCTTAAATACTCATCCCTCAGAACCTCAGCATCTTGCAACAGAGGAACACCCTGTCAGAAAATACCTGATCCACACAGCTGGAGGGTTTGTGGCTGACATGGACACATGTCAGCGGTCCTTGCCCTTCTCCTGGCAGACAGACGGGGACAGATACATATTGCATGTCACAGCAGCACCCCAGGGATGATTTGACATACCTGTCCTTCACCTCTGCAATGGGGAATGAGGGTCTGGGCAGATCAAGGGGGAACCCCTCCAGGTTAAGGGAGCGGCACTGTCCCTTCTCACAGTTTCTTTGTCTCTCCCCTCCACCATGGTGCTTGTTCAGGGAGGGGAGGGGGTGGAAGAGTTAAAGAAGTAATGCATGACAGGGAGAAAACTTTCTCCTTTTTCCTGAGAGAAGTAAGCTGTGCCTCGAGGATGGCATCTGCTTACTTGCTAAAGCATGCTGTGTAATGTGGCGATGGTGGTGACTCAAAGCCTCTTCCCATTTTCCTGCTCACGATCACCCTGCTAAGTGCCTTTGAAAACAAACAAAGTGCATTTTGGTTTCTCAGGCAACCTCAGTTTACTTTTCTGAAACTGAGTGACTCATCTCCAACCAAGCCGAGAGGAGGAGAAACAAATACAAT
Source organism: Nestor notabilis (assembly GCF_000696875.1). NCBI lineage: Eukaryota > Metazoa > Chordata > Aves > Psittaciformes > Psittacidae > Nestor > Nestor notabilis. The sequence continues at coordinate 28,771 of NW_009911782.1, forward strand.
CTCCCATCAAAGCAGGACCTCTGAGGCTCTTCAGTCTTCGATCCAGCTCAGTGCTAAACTCCCAAACAAAGTACACACAATGACATACAGCTGCCAGACAGCACTGCCAGCTAATGTCTATCTCACACATTAAACCCCTCTAACACACTGCTACTGTTGGCAGACTGGTAATATGGTGCTATGAACACATCATGCTTTCATCCCTCAGGTCTCCTCCAGTGTGCCTATGGTGCTGATGTATTCTGTGCAGACACAAGCTTAGGGAGGGCTGATGAAGAAGGGAAGAGCAGAGAAAACACATTGCCAGGGCTCTCCTTTCCTCCTACCAGTTTCTGAAAGCAGGAAATCCTTATCTTCTCTCCTCAGACCCCAGAGAGCTGCTCCTTTGCTCCTCCTCCATGGGGATCTAGTCCTTGGTCAATCCCTGTCTCTGCCCCTCCAGTCCCAGAGCTGTCAGGTTCTTTACAGGCATCCCAGTTCCCAAAAGTATCTCCAGCATTGGTGTCTGCAGAAGAACTCCTCGTCACGCATCAGTGCAGACCCCAGCCTCTCCAGTACTTCCCAGGAGCACCACTGGTCCGTAACGGAGCTCAGGCGCTGTAAGCTGTGCTCTTTCCCACTGCCTTGCAGCACCTCTAACTCATGCTCTTAGCCCCGGATTCAGGGCACAGCACCCTCCTGAAGAACCACAACCCTGAGACACCTTTGGGATACCTCAAGTAGCTGCTGCTTGATTGCAACATTATCTGTCAAATCAAGCTTGCTGCTTCCATAGGTTGGAATTGGCTTCCCAAGCAGATTCGGGTTCCGCTCTAACCATTTTTCCCTATTCTTTATACAGCTTGTGTGAACTACAAATTTCTAGCTGTTGTGAAAGGAAACCAAAACTGTCGTGATGCTAAGGGATTGATTTTGCATTAAAAATAATTGGATGGACGCCCACAGACTTAGAATGGATTTGCATTTAATAAAAAGAGAAGTGGGTTCTTTGGTGATCTTGCTGAAAAGGCAACATGAGGATGTTCCTGCAAGTTGGTCTAATCTGAATAACTGCGTATCTTGTGATACAGATCCATAAGAGTGCAAAACCCCTCTTTGAGACTGTGATGAAATCTGCTGCATGATTTCAATCAGTCTCTATATTTTTAAAATGAGGTTTTGTACTGTCACACTTTAACATGTAGACAAACCACACAAGCTACTTTAAGTAGCTAGTCCTTTGTACTACGAACTTTTCCACTTGATAAGTAGCTGGTAAACCATGCAGTGACTCAGAATAACGGTTTGAGTACTCAAATGAGTATCACCCCACAGGTCTCTCAGCACAGCCATGAGGATGATAAGAGGACTGGAGCACCTCCCGTATGAAGATAGGCTGAGAAAGTTGGGGCTGTTCAGCCTGGGGAAGAGAAGACTGCGTGGAGACCTCATAGCAGCCTTCCAGTATCTGAAGGGGGCCTATAAGGATGCTGGGGAGAGACTTTTTGTTAGGGACTGTAGTGATAGGACAAGGGGTAATGGGTTCAAACTTAAACAGGGGAAGTTCAGATTAGATATAAGGAAGAAGTTCTTTACAGTGAGGGTGGTGAGACACTGGAATGGGTTGCCCAATGAAGTTGTGAATGCTCCATCCCTGGCAGTGTTCAAGGCCAGGTTGGACAGAGCCTTGGGCGATATGGTTTAGTGTGTGGTGTCCCTGCTCATGGCAGGGGGGTTGGAACTAGATGACCTTAAGGTCCTTTCCAACCCTAACTGTTCTATGATTCTATAGAACAGTGTCCTACCATCCAGACTGTTGTAGCCACAGGATGCCTGGGCAATGACAAAGTGCAATTAAATTGATGCCAAATAACGAAGAGGCAACCAAACACTTAATGGAAGAGGAAGAGATCCTGCCTCTGCAGCATCGTAATGCTCCATCCTATTGACTGGGGATTACTGATTTTTGCTAATTTCTCCTCTTTGTTTTCTTTATGAACTACCTGTACATGTCGTAGGCTCTTGTGAACTCACGAACACACTTCCTAAATTCCCACACTCCATCAAGCCCAGGAAAGAATAGAGTATTTGAAAGAAAACAAGATGCAACATCTTTCCAAAATCCACTGTCATTTGCCAACAAGACTGTGCCATTCCATAGCTGTGAACTAAATGATGCATTGCCCAGGCAGTGGCTGGGGGATACCTGGCAAGCCCTGTGCAGATGCATGCTCCTCTCCACCATGCACACACATGCAAGTTCTTTGTACTAATTAGCACACATGTCTACACCCTCCTTCAGCTGCTTAGAAAAGACACAGAAATCTTTAAACTTTTCAATTTCCGTACCGAAACAAAGCCTCTTTGTACTGCATGCTAAGTTACTGCAGTTTCTAGATTGCCATATCTATGAATTCAGCTCACAGCATGGTAAAAAGAGACAGGAAACACCAGCTACAGAGCTCCAAAGTGAATTGCATCTTTACAAATAAAAGAGCAGTGGTTTATGTCTCAGCAAGGCTTTACATTTAAATTCACTGTTAACCAGCTCTAAAATGTGCAGAAAAGGATGGGAGACTTTCCTTGGAGCACAGCTCATGCAAAGTTGCCCACTTCTGAAGCACCCATCCTTCCAAGGTTGAGAAGCCTGATGGTTTTCCGCCCACACTCGCATTACTAGGGAAGAAGGAACAAGTGAGGAGTCATCCTCTGCAGGACAGGAACATGTACCTTCAGGGACTCATGAGCTGGCTCTTCTCTGCTACCAGGTTTGTACTGATGACTCCTGTGGAGCTGGTTTACCTAACAACAAGAAAATTAAGAATTAGTCCTGTCTCTTTTTAGAGCAAAATTCTTCACCAAGCAGTCTCTCATGAATGTTTATCTCCATGTGAAAGCCCTGGGCATTTTCCTGGCACTGCCAGGATGCAGCAGACAGGGCACAGCAACTGCATATAAAGACACCCATCTGGTTCACTGGGGCAAGTTGCTTCTCTTCCATGCGTGCTGGAGAAGGGGGTCTCCGGGGAGCAGGAATTTTGCAGGCTGCTGAAAATGCAGCATTTAACTCTCCCATATAATAGGACATCAGTCCTGGCCAGGGGACCGCAGCCAGTGCTTGCAGACGAGCCGCAGGCTGCTGCTGTTCCACTGGTGACCCACTCCAGAGCCACCCCTTGCCCTAGAGCAACCAGAAGCCACACTTCACAGCCAGCATCAGACCTGGCAATTGAAACTTTCTGGAAATGTGCAGTTACCAAAAAGTGAGAGTGCACTCATTCCACTTTCTGTTGTAGAAGGACTGAATTCATACGTAATTGGCTATAATACAGTGGTCCTTATGGTGGTGGTGGGGGGGAAGCGCACAGTATCTTTCAAAAGCCATGGAAGTCTCTCTTGGCTAGTAGCATGGTGGATTTCATTTTGACATGTCTTAAATTTGAATAAAGTCTGACTTAAATCCCTAGGCTATGGTTACGTTGGGGCAATTTACAAGCAAGCCAACTGCAGAATTGAAGTGTTCTGTGTGAGCGGGTCTCGCTCAGATTTACACCACTGAAAACCTAAATAGCTGTAAGAGTGGAATCTAGGGACTCTTGTATGAAAGGGAGCTCAGAGTTCACACCAGCACAGGTGCACGAACAAGGTGTTACGGCCAAGAGCAGACTCTTCTCCCTGCAGGTACAAGAAGTAAACCCTTTTCTCAGGAAGGATGTTCTCCACCATGGGAGAGAAGCTGCTGTTTTGCAGACAGGAAGGCACAAGGGTGCAAGGAACTCTGGTTCAGCACCTGTGCTTACTAGCTGATCATCTCTATTAGAATAAGGGTTCATCATAGCTATAAGCAGAAGCTGGATGTTTCATGCATCACCATGTCTGCTATACACCAGGATGAGCATGTGCAAGGAGGAACAACAAAGCAGAGCTCACGCACCACTGCTGCACAGCTCCCTACCAGCACAGGAGTCTGGAAAGCAGGGCGGACACTGTCCACACATGACTTACTCCCCATTTCACAACGCATCAGCCAGGAGCAGCAACAGGAAGCTGAGGAAGCGGTGGCCAGCAGGAACTTGCCCCTTCCCGGCCTCTGCAGAGACCCAAGAGCCCCGTGCTCAGCAGCAGCATCCCCTGGCCCACCCGGGTGAAGAGCTGGGAGCACATGCTGGCAGAAGAGTTTGGGTTCACGTTTGAAAACTCCAGTGTCACAGGTTACCTGAAACAGCCCTCAGCCCCTTTCCTCTCATATAAATACACATTAAAACAAAATATTTTCACCCTTCACAGGAACACAATGGCAGAGTGTGCTTAATTTATTAAAATCACCACATCTTTCCCAAAGTATACCAGTATGTAAAATATGCATACAAAATACAACATCGAAACAAATTATTTACATCCAGGGCAGCTGCAATAGCAAGCAATAACTTTAGCAATACTTCTGAAAATAACTTGCTGCAGTGTACTTGATACTAGATTAATACTAGATTAGGTATTCCACAATATGAAGGTTGAAATTTTAGCATTGTACTGCTATATGAAGTTCTAAAATATTACAGTACTTCCAGATAAAATATTACTACTTCTTTAAAAAACAGACGACTCAGGAACTGATTTGTAGACTGACAAAACACTTACACATTTCTCTTTGGGAACTGAAAACCACAGCAGATTTAGACACAAATATAATAGCTACATTTAAAATACATTCAGTTTATTATGCCAAAAATACATTCAGTATAATTTATTACTTATTGCACATTTGTTATATTCTGTAGAAATATATTGTACCTCTTAATGCTTATTTCTCATACAGTCATAAATTGTGCTGCCTGTTAAAACAGAAC
>NW_009911782.1:33627-37883 GCF_000696875.1 Nestor notabilis
AAGCTTCACACGGATTGGGGTACCCTGGCACATAGGGATGATTCCTGCCACACCACTTGGAATCACAGGTGCACAGCTGGCACTGCCATGGTTCAATTCACGGGAGAAGACAAGCTCCCAGTGCTGCTGCTGGTAGCACCCATGCATGATGGCACGAGGTTCTGCATGCAGGCCAAGGAACAGCTCTGCAAACTGAAACTAAACCACATTAGGAACTTTTGAACCATAACCTTTATGAACATGCACCACTACACAAAAATACATTTGTGCACCTGTATCTGCACACCACAAACAATGTGGTAGAGCATCTTCCCACCTAGCCTCCCAGTGAAACCTGCGGCATGGATGGGAGCCCTGCGGAAGCGCTACCTGCCACAGACAGAAGTCCCGGTGCTAAGCATGTCCATGTAATGGTGAGGCAAAATAAGATACCATTCTTAACATCAACAAATGAAACACAAATACTTCCTTCCTATGAGCAAGGATGCGCCAGGGACATCCTTGAGCCCATAAACAGCTAAATGAGATCCAGACAGGGACTACAAGAAGATCTTGATCTACTCAATGTTAAGACCTGTTGTAGGGACTAGACATATTTCTAAACAAATTTATCTATAATTCCTGGATCTATTTAAAAAAAAAAAAAAAAAAAAAAAGAGCAACCCCCCCAAGGAAAAACCAACATTATAATGACTAAAATATTACAGGATTCATTATAGGGTTATATGAGAGAATGATCTCAGTTAAGTGCAAATGACTATAAAAGTAGCAAAGTGCAAAATAGATACAGTTTGGATTTCTCAAGGGGTATTTGAGGAAAACACTTACAGAAACAAAAAGTCAGGTGCTTGAGAAAATGGCAATTAACTTTCCCTTTCAGTTCATATTCCATGCATTAAGGTTTATGTTGTTATTAGAAGCGAATTTAAAAAAATTAGTAACTCCCCCAAGCTAGAAGCATCAATAAGGAGAGGCTGAATGTGGTGACAGGTCTTGAGCATCCTTGAGCTTGAAAATTTCTATGAGCTTAAGAATTTGTGCTTTAAATGAAGATTAGCAGGAACATCAGCAAACTCTCAAGAAACCTAATGCTCCCTAAAGGCATGAAGTGTCTCAACATAACCTCTGCTCTTAAATTTGAACATGACAGATCTACATTGAGGGAAAAGGACACTAAAACAAGGGTTCTTTGGTTTTGTTTAAAGGAGTGTAGAGTTTACAAACATCTTAAAGCCCAGTACAACATCAACCCTTTGGCTCAGTTATGCTTAACTCTAGCTTGCTAAAACATATATTTACCTCTCAGGGAAGGGAAAAAAAAAAAAAAAAACCAAACCAGAAAACCACTGCAAAAATACTGAGCTACATGGAAAGCTAGGGCAAACAGACCATAATGTCTCATGCAATGAGATATGCGCAAGAAAGGATTTAAGTATTCCCAGGGCTGGAGCTGCAAGAGGTGCAGCCCAGTCAGACAGACATGGCCTAAAAATCCACCACCACCTGAGACTGACCAAATGGATAGGAAAAAGCAAGTGGCATTTACAACTAAAAAGAAGTTACTGATGGTGGTTACACTGGTGTCTGAAGCAAGATTAAACTAAAAAAAAGCAAGGGGAACAGGCTGCACCCCAGGGAGGGTAGAGCAGAGGAACACAGGCTTGTGCCTACATCCTCCCTGCACATCCTGTCCAATTTCATTACACCACATCGTAAACAAAAACCGAGTGAGCTGCGGTGTAAGGCCACTGTAACAGCCACACGAGCCTTGCGAAGGCAGGGACCACATTTACTGCAGTAGCTACAACAGGCACAAATGGCACCTCAGTCCCCAGAGCAGGGGAAGACTTCAAGAAACACCCAAGCAGCCACCGGCAGCACAGCAGTGGCAGCGCCAGATCCACAGCCTGGAACACACAGTACTGTCACCAATCACCAGTCCACCATCCTGTTACCCAGTAAACCCTCCTGTAAACATCTCCTAGCTCTAGAACGTGAGTCACCAAAGTGCCTTATGCCAAAATGCCTGTTTTTTTAATTTCAAAGCGTGACTTTAGTCTAGCACAGTTCCTGACCCAGAGGAGCTTCTGCACAGACACCAAATTCCTCCACCATGCAATCCAGTTTCTGGGAAAGAATCCCTAGGAACAGTTATCACATACACTTCAAAGGATACTAAGGATAAAAAGTGCATAGGACAATTTAAAATGGAAATAAAATCCCTAGAGAGCATTCTGAGTACTCTCTCCTGCTAAGTTCAAGGAATGCCTCCATTTTAGGAAAAAAACCCTAACATACTTTAAAAGTGGTATAAGAGAAGCTAACAGTGTCCCTTGGCCATCTTGTATTTTGTATAGCAACTGACTGAACTTTCACTAATGAGTCTCAACGCATCGAGACTGCTGCAAACATCACAGGCTTTCCAACCAGACGGCTGCTTTACACCGCTCAGCAAACACCACTCCTTCCTCCGCTCCTCCCTGAACAATCATGAACCCGCTCAACCACAAACTGTACTGCTAACAACAGAGGTGTACCTGTTGTCAGCGTACGGGCAAGTGTACTTGGCCTGCATTCTCCTTTTGAAACTACAGTATTTTTTTGTTTTAAAATTATTTCTGTCAGTTATTTCAGCATTATTTCAACCAACTACTTGTGTTTCATAATTGATCACTGCAGCATGGATAGGCAGTGCTATGATTGTGCAAGTACATCACACTGCATGGAGCAGACGTCCAGGAATACGCTGGAGTCATTTCCAGAGTTCCTCTGGCTGGCTGTTCACAGGTCGCCCATACTGGCAGGTCACCCTGTAAGATTAACTTGAGTAGGCTTCACTCTTTGATACATTCTCTTTCTTGTTAATTGTTCTAGATGACTCAGTTTAAAGCATATTTTAACACACTCCTCCGGCTGGTCACAAACATTCGATTCTTTTTTCTCAGATGAGCTAACTGGGTCTGTAAGCACCAGGAGCTCTGGAATGACAGACCATTTCCTTTGGGGTACCTTCCCGAGTGCTGAAGCAATTCTGAAAAGTGTGTCTCACCTGCGCATTTTACACACTTTTGAAGCATCAGCCCTAATACTATTTAAAACTACTTTTATTTCAGTGGATAAGACATTTCCTTTTCCCAGTTAAATAAATTTTTGATTGTTCCTTTTTAACATAAGGATTTTTTTTCAAGTTACATTCTACAAGAACAAATGCTGGATCTTATGTTTGCAAGTCTTTTGCTACTGAAATCAGCATCATGCTTTGGATCATGCAGTTGCAACAACCACCCTTCCAACAGCTTCAAAAGAACACACCTGTTGAGCTCCCTGCTGTAGTTTATGCAGTTGAAGCACATAAGAATTAAATCTACAGGATGACTTTGATAATGTCTCAGAAAACATACTGGAGAAAAATCTACTAGCAATTTAGCAGAAATATCTCCACCTTTCAAGTTAACAGACCATGCAAAGACTTGCAGTATTTAACACAAGCAGGATTGACTAAAAGTTATGCAAACACGTAAATGGCATTAGAGCCTATTTACAGTGTAATTAACATCCATGAAGAGTCTATAATGCCCTAGTGTGTGTCAGGATGAAACATGAAGAACTGATACTACTGAGCATCCCACTCAGTAAATGTTTAACCCATTCTTCCATGTAAGAGCCCCAGTTCAGGAGGTTACATGTCAGAGATTGATCTTAAATACCATACTTAGCAAACAGCTTGCTTTCACGGAGCTGCCTGTGCTACACTGAATATTTGCAAAGCTTTGCTATTCTGGAAAGATGTCTGGGCTTAATTTCCATGGACCATTCAGATTTAAAAACATTTAAAGAACCGTATTATTACAAAATGTGTAATTTTGGCTATTAAAAATATTAGACTACTATATTCAAATGCATGGATCACAGAGTGGGGCAAAATTCACAAAATGCCAGAACATCAGTGAATTCTGGAAAAACACCCCACTTTTGATAGCTTTCAGTATTATGGAAATATGATTAGAGATGTTTATACTTTTCACCAGCCTGATGCTGTTAAAGAATTCCATGTGAAACCTCTGAACAGGCTGTATCGGCTTTGTGCAAGGACATCAGTGCTTTAGATTTACATTTTAACAGATCTCTAGGCCACAACAGACAACAACAACAGTGACCTAGTCCAGAGTGCAGGAACATTTGAAACACTAAGCCTTGGTCCCTGCTTGCATGGGCACCCCCAAATCCTCAAACATAGCGAAGCGGCTGCACGGTTC